>NC_058082.1:223718788-224021624 GCF_014858855.1 Bufo gargarizans | reverse complement strand
ATTTTATTAGGGAGTGAGGAGTTAAGATGGCCATTCCTCTTCAATAGCTATCTCTCCCAACTCCCCCATACACATACATGTTTGCCCAAGCATGTATGTGTTTTCAAGGGGCAAAGAGCAGAAAGCCGATGCCAGACACCTCTGGCACCGACCTGTCTTCTGGGAGACCAAAAGGCATTGAAATTCGACATGCCGGATCCTTCTCTTCCCTGACATCATCTGTCGGGGGAACGTCGGGAGATTCTTATACACATTAGATTCTCAACACAAAGCAAACATGTTTATTGGATGAATGTATTGATGAGGTGGACACCTAAACGATTGTCTCTAGGCTGCAGATTGTGCTGTGTGAACAAACCAATTGCAGCAGTGATCGCTCATCCCCAAACAGAGGAGATGATTGCTGACGTAAATGTAGTTCTCACCACCTCTGACGAGCAGGCAATTATTAGGCATGAACGGATCATTCCCGATAACTGCCTGCTCAGTCGGCCTATGTTAATAGGACTTAATTTGCCTGTGGGCCTTAAAGGCTCATTTACAGTTCTCTGCATTGAATACACATACACGTCTGACTGAACCGAACATATATGTATCAGAAAGGATGTTGGGAAAGATAGCTGTCGGCCGAATGATCATTTGGCTAACAGTAATTGGCTGCCTTAAACTGACATCTATGGCCATACACATTAGTCTAAAGTTGTTCAAAGTGGACGATTTTCAACCAAAATGAACATTTGTGGTTTGAAATTTAACAATCAACGATCATTTTAGATTGGAGAGCATTGTCTGAAAAGAATACACAGTATTTATATTATGTATATACAGTGTATATATATATATATATATATATATATATATATGTATAATATTTTTGTGTGATACTTGGACAAAATATATTTTGTTCCAAGAAAGATTGTTTGTGAACTAAAGATCTTTCTTTGAAAGAACATTCCCCGAAAGATCTTTTAACCATCGCTCGATTTCTGTATCATATGGAACGGTCTGTGAAATGAACGTTCACCAGATGTTTGGTCAACCAGTGTTCAACCCAGGGGCGTAGCTATAGGCTCATGGGCCCTGGTGCAAGAGTTCAATTTGGGGCCCCCCTACCCTCAATACCGTTTCCTAACACCACCAGACCCCTGCACACCCACCATGTTCAAGCTAAACTAACAGGATTGTGCTCCACACCCAGTTTATCACGCCGCCAGTTAATACATCCCTGATGTATTAACTGACCAATAACATGGAGATCCCAGTGCCAGCTGCCTTGCTGGTGGACGATTGGCATATACTTCTGCTGTGACCCACAGCAGAAGTATATGCCAATCGTCCACCAGCAAGGCAGCTGGCACTGGGATCTCCATGTTATTGGTCAGTTAATACATCAGGGACCCCCTGGCATGGGGCCTGGGCATAACTAAGTGCACACTGTGTGATCCATAGGCAGGACTGAGTGGCTGCCCTCATCCACCAGCCCGTCCCTAATACCAGTCAATACCCCCTTAGGAAATCTCTCATCAGATGTGAGAGCAGCAGCGATCGATCATCCAGGATTAATGTGCACTGGATTAATGTTATCACTGACTATGTCACCGCCACCGGCGCTCCCACCAGGCAGGTTAGGGCCCCCGGACCGGACTCACTCACTCAGGGACAATCACAGTTCACAGACACACACTTTAACTGGTCTGGACCGGACTACCAGGACCCTGGTCCGGTCGGATGGTCCAGCCAGCCACGCTCACCTCAGCACAGCAGACAGTCTGGCAGGCAGTCGCACTCGCAGGCTCAGGATAGGAGGAGCCGAGGAGGGGAGCTCTCAGCCAGGAGAGGAGGCGGAGTCAGCCAGGAGAGGAGGCGGAGTCAGTCAGTACCGGCGGCTGCACACAGCTTCCTCTTTCGTCTTCTGACCTCAACTGAAGCCGCTCCCCCTCCCTCCTCCTACTTAGCCTGCCCTGCACAGAGCACGTCACGCAGGGCCTCGCCTCTGCCCCGCCTCCGCCCGCCTCCGCCCCATGTGAATCTGGTTTCACGCAGTTAAAACTGATATCAGCTGCGGGCCGCGTTCTCCTGGCTGAGGGGGCCCCGTGGGCCCCCCTGACTTAGGGGCCCGGTCGCAATTGCGACCGCTGCGACCCCTATAGCTACGCCACTGGTTCAACCATCAAACGACATTTTTCTAAAGTGTATAGCCAGCTTAAAGGGGTTGGCCACTTTCTGGTTACTGTTGACCAATGTGTATATAAGTTGATTATATGACACTAACTAATATAGGCTTTGTTGAAATTCTGCACCATTTTTTATATTTCATAAGGTACACAAAGTCTTTTGCACTGTCCACACAGAGGTCCTGTCCGCAAAATGGCTGCTGATGGAGGGTGATGTGACCAGGCAAATCACCTCCATGTGACGTCTCCTACATTCAGATACACTGCCCCTGCCATCTGCACTTGTTCTGTTTGGAGTTTAGTGCATGTGCAGTGTATTTGAAAGGAGGAAACATTACATGGAGTGATCTGCCAGGTCACATGACCCTCCATCAGCAGCCATTTTATGGACAGGACCTCTGTGTGGACAGCACAAAAGATGTTGTTGTGTACCTTATGAAATACAGGAAATTGTGCAGCATTTTAACAAAGACTATATTAGTAAGTGTCATATAAACATCTTATAAACACATTGGTCAACAATAACCAGAAAGTGGCCAACCCCTTTAAGACACTGTAAGACATTTATCTCCAGGGGTAATGAAAGGATCGGCCTGATTCAGCCTGATTCAGCAAGTTTGATCCTTTTTTCCTCTATTATCTTTTGGGTGAGAATCAGGAGCTTCCGATATACATTAGATTGTCGTTAGTGTTGAGTGAACTTCAGATTTGCAAGTTCGGCATTCAGGTTCTGGTTATCTAAGAATTCCGTAATGGATTCCGTTACCACGGACCATAACGGCATTCTATGATGCTGGCCAGAGACTTATAATTTTGATGGACTGCAATACTGAATGCCTCTTATAGGCTTCCGTGGTGCATGCCGTCATAGAATTCCGTTATGGTCTGCGGTAAGGGAATCCATTAAGGAATTCTTAGATAACTTGAACGCCGGACTTGCAAATCGCAAGTTCTCTCCACGCTAATTGTCGGCTGGTCTTACAAAACAGTGGCTTCGGCTGACAATTGTCTAACACTCCAGGATCAAATACAAAAATCACTAAAATACTATAATATTAACTCATCTAAGTAAATGCAATCTTGTCTTCAAATATGCTAAGCCATTCTCCTTCTTATCACTCCCAGCCTGATCAATAATATGCATTGAAGATAGCTTCCAGTCCTGCAGCCATATCTCTGAGCATTGTCTTTGTAATCAAACAGTGAACAATTTCACCATTCATGCACCCTCACAGATCTAACGCCAGTGATTGTTATTGTCTCATGGTAATCAGTCATTAGTGCATGCCTGCAGGCTGCTGTCAATCAATGTCTGCCTGTTTCTTGGAAAACAAATTTACGTAGTTCCTAAACCATGCAAAACTATCTGTATACACATTGTATTTTTCTAAACGGGGTCCAACACATGAACCTAATGGTACCGCAGATGCTGGAATCAGGATGGGTTGGCACTGATTTGGCCTGTCTGCACTGTTCATATTACTTTGGGTGAGAGGGAGTTATTCTCTAGTCTGCAGAAACACCTATTTTATAGTATACAGCGATCAGCTATAACAGTGGTGCCCAACCATTTCTCGTCTAAGGGCCGCACTAGACATGGTATAAATTTCGCGGGGCCGGAACCAGGTAGCTTTGCCAGAAAGAAATGCAAACACTGTGAGGGGGCACGTGCAAGCCTTACTATTGTGAAGAGGTAAATTTTTGGGCATTTTTTTCTGTGACGGGGCACATCTGGGCATTTTTACTGTAAAGGGCGTTCATGTGGACATTTTTACTGTGAAGGGGGCACATGTGAGCATTACCACTGTGAAGGGGGCACATGTGAGCATTACCACTGTGAAGGGGCACATGTGAGCATTACCACTGTGAAGCGGGCACATCTGGGCATTACCACTGTGAAGGGGGCACATCTGGGCATTACCACTGTGAAGGGGACACATCTGGGCATTACCCCTGTGAAGGGGGTACACCTGGGCATTACCCCTGTGAAGGGAGTACATCTGGGCATTACCCCTGTGAAGGGGGCACATCTGGGAATTACCCCTGTGAAGGGGGCACATCTGGGAATTACAACTGTGAAGGGGCACATCTGGGCATTACCCCTGTGATGGGGGCACATCTGGGCATTACCCCTGTGAAGGGAGCACATCTGGGCATTACCCCTGTGAAGAGAGCACATCTGGGCATTACCCCTGTGAAGGGGGCAAATCCAGCACTTCCGTTACTTTTAGTTTTTCTGCTCAGGTAACTGAGCAGAACAACATAAATAAATAGGGGTGGTGTGAACGGGGCCAAAGAGGTGAGTATTTATGTAGGGGACCATTACTGATCTGAATAACAGCAGACAATTATAGCCAAGTGATAAAGTCCAGTCCAATATTGCGGATCTTCCCTGTACTTTATCACTTGGCACCCCACACTGCACCACACGGATCACACACTGCACCACATACATCAGTGTGATGTATGTGGCGCAGTGTGTGGTTAAGGTCATGATCAGGAGAATGGAGCGGTATGAGTGAAATTTAAGGTTTATGGATGCTGTTAGATTTAATGAAGCCATAACACAGAATATTGTTGGAGCGGAAATGTGTTACTTAGGTCCATTATAGGGTTATTAATATAATATAAAAGGAGCCAGGATTAAATCAAACCTTTGAAGGGGTTGTCCGGGTTCAGAGCTGAACCCGGACATACCCTTATTCTCACCCAGGCAGCGCCCCTGAGGCTAGCATCGGAGCATCTCATGCTCCGATGCGCTCCCTTGCCTGTGCTAAATCACGCCGGGCACGGGCTCTTTTGTTTTCAATAACACACTGCCGGGCGGAAACGCACGGCAGTGTGTTCGGTGACGTCATCGGCTCTGATGGGCCAGCTAAATCCCGCCCATCAGTGCCGGTGATGTCACTGGGCTTCATGGCAGCCCCATGGAGAGCCCCGGTACATCACAGGATCTCCAAAAAATGCCTTTGCCCTGCGCGATGTCATTGAGTCCAGCGAATATTTAATTCAGAGCTATAGCCACTCCCCTGCCCAACTGCTGCTGATTCATATGGAAAATAACTGTCATTCAGCAGCAGGTGGGCGGGGAGAGTCAGGAGCTCATGAATATTCATGACTCATCATTATCAGCTGGAGCTTTTCAATACAAGATGTTGGCAGATTGACTGGGTCAATTAAAGAAAGTGACACAACATTTTGCTAAGAGAATCAGTTACTTATTTTTGTTGCCCTTAGTTAGGACACCATAAAACTGGTGACAGGTTCCCTTTAAGTCAGGGGGGCTGCCGGGGTGAAAATGGAGGTATGTCCAGTTTCAGCTCTGAACCCGGACAACCCCTTCAACCATTATTGAGATGGGTCTGATCTTTTCTGGGCCAGTGCTGCTATTGTTTCTCTTACAACTAATTTGAATGGCACAAACTGTTTCTGAACAAACTTGGATACTGCGGTGGGTGGAAGGAGACACTGTTACCTGGTAACTTGGGCGTCATCAGCTGCTCTGCTTGCTTCCAAGATCTTATCTCAGCCTGGGGTGGCATTATCTTCCTTTTTCAGGTCACAGCATGTTTTGCTGAGCACCAAACTGGGCCATGGTTGCCAGGGTCCTTGCGCATCGTGTCCGTCACTCCTTGCTGCAGCCACCCCCGGGAGCCGGCCCCTCCTCCTTCCAGCTCCCGCAGACTTCCTCTCCTATAGGACATGTATCTCTCCATCACCCGCCCAAAATAACCAATAACAACGCTTCTTGCTGTGAGGAGCTTTGCTATACCACAGTCCATCACAAAATACTGCCAGCAGCAGCAGCAAAAAATACATCCACCAAAACTTCCACTGGCCGGCCGTGAGGAGGGCCTAGACGGACCCCTGGGTATAGGCCCACTGGGAAATTTCCCTGTAAGGTCTATGGCCAATCCGCCGCTGGACTCCAAGACGTCAGCAGTACAACGCTTAATGGAGTACTCTGATCTCTGCCTTTCGTGGTGTCAGCCACAAATAGGTGGAGTTATGGAAAAAGGTGAGCAACCGGGGGGGAAGGGGGGGTTATGTAAATAACAGGGCGCCAGCTGGTTGGATGTTTCCGTAACTCTGGCCACCCTCGGCCAGCACTTACTATGATTATTCTCAGCTCAGCCAAAAAATGTCTAGATCGAAATAGGGGTCTTCTGGAATCGGGGTATTGATGGCCTATCCGATTTGTGAAACGGCCACGGCACATAGTGGAATACTCTTCCTCGTTTACTACGCTCTGTCTACCGCCGTGTATAGCAGCAGCAGTGCAGGGTATTGCAACTTTGTCCCATTCCAGTGATCAGGACAAAGCTGCCATAACCTGCACCATCATTGCTACTGAGTAGATGACATGTAGGTAGATGGACTGAAGTAAACATTGTAGAGGCTGAGCTTGCACAAGTCCCATGCTCCTTACAACAGCTGATTTGAAGGGTGCCAAAGGATAGGTCATAAATATGCTGGTACCAAGAAACACCTTCAAATTCTGTAAGTTGCAAGTTGAGGCTTCCGTGCAAAGCACTGTGTTCTCACATCTTTTTATTGTAGCGAGTCTTAACTTTTTCTGCAATTTGTGCTATAATAGCTATTTTGTGGGATCAGACTGGACTGGCTGGCCTCTGTTCTCAATGCACATCAAAGAGCTTAGGACACCCATGACCCTCTCATTACTTTTTCTCCCATGGCTTATTTTGGCAGATAATATCCAATTCATACTGGGAACACCCCACAAGATCTACTATTTTGTAGACAATGTTGACACATATGACTATTGTCAAGGTTGCTCAGATTCTTACACTTCCCTATTTTCCTGCTTCCAACATCAATTTCAAGAACTGACTATTCACTTGCACACCTAATATTTCCAGGTCCTCTGGAGGAGCCACTGTCACAAGATAATCAAAATTGGGTTTTATTATTATGGCTGATCGTTGTACATTGGAGTTAAATTACATAATGAGGGTAAGTACATGCAAACAGTTCAGTCACATTATTATGACCCCCAGCAAATATCCAGAGTACCTGGCGTGTGCAGCATGGCCAGCAGCTAGACGGGCTGGGAGTGACTCGGTAAGATCCTGGTAGGTTGTCACAGGCATCTGGAGCCATGCTTACTGCAGTGCATCCCATAACCGCTGGAGGGTGCATGGGGGAGGAGCCATTGAGCGAACACGATGATCAAGGTGGTCTTACAGATGCACAATTGGGTTCAAATCTGGGGAATTAGGGGACCAAGGTAGTACTTGGAAGTCTTGGTCATGCTCTTTCAACCAATTCCAGACATTAATAGTTGTGTGACATGTCACATTGTCTTGCTCAAAGATCCCATTTGCTCCAGGAAAGATAATCGTCATGTATGGGTGTAAGGGAACTGTAAGTGATTCATAGCCAAATCGGTTGAGAGTGCCTTCCTCATGGAGGAATAGGCCCAGAGAATGCCACAAAAATGTTCCCCAGACCAGAACGCTGCCACCAGTGTTCTCCTAGCAATAGTTGCAGGGTGTTTGTTCTCTGATGTTTTTCGCCTGACACACAAACGTCCATCCATTCAATGAAACAGAAAACATGACTCATTGTAGAAGGCCATACTTTGCCAATCAGTGGTGGTCCAATTCTGATACTGCAGTGAAAACTGTTCTGCCGATGCAACTTCATTAGCGGAGGTTTACTGACCATCTGTTTGCTTCGGAGACCCATATGCAGTAGGGTTTGCTAAAGTTGTTTTAGACATGTCTGGTCATTTTGGGGTGAGCTGCTCCATTGTTAGAGTGTCGGTCCACCCTTTTTAACCTCTCACATTAATGGCTCGTGGTTCTCTGCAGTTTCCATGTCGCTTATTCCTAATAGTGCCATTTGTCCACTCACAATACACGTTGACCATAGTAGCATGTGAACAGTTCACAATCTGCGCAGTTTCAGAAATATTACCACCCTTGGTCCGAAGGCCTATAATCACCACTTTTTGCAATTCTGATAAATCGCCCATGACAGGAACGAGGGGTATGTGTGCAGACAGCCTATCACACACCTTATATACCCACCAAGTCAGCTCACCACATGTGACTCCCATCATGAGCTACACACTGCCGATGTCAAAGGTAGGAAGTAGTCATAATAATGTGACTGGACTGTGGAGGTTGTTAATAAAACAGTCAGTACTAGGTCTAGATTTGTACACCGTTGTATGAGCTTAAGTTTGGCCCCCAAGATGATAAATTATTTGCTGCACTGCCACCTCTATACAAACATCTGTGGCATCTACAGTGACATAAGTCTATGCCATACAGCTACTAATATGAAGATACAGGAATTCTGCAGTAGCTGCTTAATAATTCTACTTTGTTCGCGGCAGCAGGAATGTAATAAAGTCTTGCCATGTTAAGTGTTCCCTTAGGACTGGTTTTAAAAGTATTACTGACGATATATTATTGGAAGGAGAATGAAAAGGAATAACCTGGTAAATTGGTACTATGTATATACATTTAGGAATGTGCAGGGAACCGCATGGAAAGTAAGAGATTTTTTTTATCATCAATCTTTAAAACACCTTTTATCACGTTTTCTATAGATACATTCACAAAAGCTCAGCTTTTACTACGTCACTTGTGGAATCTTTGCAGCATTGTACTGTTTTTGCTGGACGTCAACGAAAGACATTATAGCCATTTACAACACTGAGGGCTGTATTATACCAACAGATTATCTGACCAATATCTGTCCAATCAGACCAATAGTTGGTGTGTATAACAAAAGATCTGTGTGTGTAATAGGCCATCTTAGGCTTCATTCCTACGTCCGTAGAATGGGTCTGCATCCGTTTCGCAATTATCCGGAACTGGTGCGGACCCATTCATTCTCTATGGGGCCGGAAGAGATGCGGGGGGCACACTATGTGCTCTCCGCATCCGCATTACGGCCTTGATCTTCCGGGCCGCAGCTCCGCAAGAAAATAGAGCATGTCCTATTCTTGTCCGCAATTGCGGACAAGAATAGGAATTTCTATGGGGTGCCGGCCGGGTGCATTGCGGATCCGCAATGCACTACGGAAGTCTGAATGGAGCCTAAGGTCTGTATAACAAAAGATCTGTGTGTGTAATAGGCCATCTGACTAATAATTGGTCAGAAAATCTGTCAGATAATCGGTTGGTGTAACGCCCCTTTCGGACTAGAAGCATGAGTATGCAGCATCTCCCGTCCTGACCTCCCAGCATTGCCAGGGTTGCATAGCATTATATTGATTTATGATGCTATGTAACCCTAACAGTTCTGGAATGTATCCAATGCATTCCAGACCTCTAAGGGTTACATAGCATCTTAAAGCAATATAATGCTATGCGACCCCGGCAGTGCTGGGAGTTCAGGAGAGTCGCTTTCCCTGACACATGCTTTGAGTCCAATGCTTGGGACACACTTGTGTGAAAGGGGCCTAATACAGACATTATTCAGTGCTATTGATTGAGATGGTTTCCAGTTTTTTTTTTTTTTATCAAAACAAAGAAAGGCCAAGAAAAATACTAAAATACATCCACTGCCAGCAGTCTTTTCATTGGCTTACAATAAAAGTTTTACCAAACCTTTACCAAAGTCTTCCAGGAAGCTCTAAATGACTGAACATAGTAAAAACGTATATTGTATCAGGTCTGGCAACGACGCCGAAGCTGCAGCCTACTCCTGCACGAGCAGTGTGTTCTTAGGCTTGTTTCACACTTGTGTTATGCTGCTCCAGCAGGCTGTTCGGGCCGGGAACAGCCTGCCGAATCCATGAAAACCTTGCACTGCCGAGGTTTTGTCCAGCCTCATTCACTATAATGGAGATGATGGAGATCCAGCTGCAACCCTGAAAACATGCAGAGGAGCAGCCAGCCAGATACCGCTGCACTCAGAAGTTTTAGTCCGGCCGCCTCTCGGCATATTTGCCAAGTAGCAGCTGAATGTCCACCGGTCCCACTCTCCACCCCATGCTCAGATCTCTTTTCCTGATCGGGTACTGTTGCTACTTTGCAGTTCTGGGTCACTCTTCACTACGACCTGATGCACACAATGTGAGAACCTAGTATGTGGAGACACGCACTATGACCTGAATTTGTGCTCATCAGGTCACAATGGATAGCGTGTCAGACCTGCAGAGTAGCAGGAGCCCAGTGCCTGATCAGGAGGGAAGATATATATTTTTAAATGATAGAACTGAGCTTGGGGGTCTGATCTTAGCATGGGAGGTTCTGATCTGAGCATGGGGGGGGTCTTGATCTGGACAATGGGGGTCTTATCTGAGCATCAGTGGGATGATTGGAGCATGAGGGTTCAGATCTGAGCATGGGGGTCTTGTTTGAGCATGGGTTGGTCAGGTCTGATCATGGGGGGGTCTTGTTTGAGCATGGGTTGGTCAGGTCTGAGCATGGGGGGGGGGGGGGGGGGGGGGGGGGGGGGGGGTCAGATCTGAGCACTGAGGGTCTGACACTGGGAGTCTGATTTGTGTTGCCTGATCCGAGCATTGGGGGTCTGATTTGGAGGTCTGATGAGGCTTGGGGATCTTATTGTAGGTCAGATTAGGATTGGAGATCTGATCTGAGGTCTGATGAAAAATATTTTTTTTGTTTTTTTTTCTGCTAATGAAATAAAAAAAATATTTTAGCAGACCTCAGATCGGATGAAAAATATTTATTTTCTTTTTCTTTGTGAAAACCTAGGTGCATCTTGTAGGGCGAAAAAATATGGTGACTTGTGTGTAATTGTACAGCTTGTGGCTCCTGGTAGTCATATGTTGTTGATTTCTTGGCTCTTTGTGTATGTAAGGTTGGCCACCCCTGCCATAGACGATTGATCTGCCGCAAAGCAGCCGATCATTATCTCAAATGTATGGCCAGCTATAAAGGAAACCTAAACTTTTGGTGAAAGTACAATAAATACACTGATCCTTTCAGATTTTTATCTTACTAACTGCCGATTTTACCCACTACCCCACCACAAACAGGACTCTCCAGTTCTTAACCAAATAGCTTTTGCATAGCTTAAGCTAGTTTCACACTAGCATTAAAACCTCTGCTGGAGTTCATTTTATCTGGCATAGTGGGAACCGCCAGAACACCTGCAGACTCCATTGACTATAATGGGACCCGGCCTGACGGACAAAAACTGGGGCTCCCGCAGGGAAAGGCAGTATTCGGCTATGCCAGATATGATGAACTCCTGCAGGCTGTTCCTCTACTAGATTTGACACTAGTGTGCATCAGATCACGGCACATGCACCTTAGGCTTCCTTTGCAACTGCAGCATGCCTGATCCAACACAAATTCCAGATGTCGGACAGAGACAAAACAGTGTGTGCAAGTTTTTGTGACGCCGGATCCCAGTACAGTCAAAGGGGATCCAGCAGTGAATTGTAGAATCCAGTAGGCTGCTCATTGCCACATATGCAAACGTACCCTAACTAGAGCATAAAACATCTAAGCTCTTAAGATGTCTACTATCTTTCATTACCTATATCACTGCTATCTCCAGATCTGAATTCCAGTCACATGACACTTATTGTGACATCACATCCATTGCCTTACTTTTGTGTGTCCTGGTTTCCACCTGGCCTTAGCTCCATCATCCGATCTGCATTATCAGAACAGTAGCAGCACAAGCACAGTCGCTGTCCAAGATGCTGAGCCACTGTGCTTGCACAGCTAGTCAGAGCATCAGCGCAGGCACAGGACTGTCAGAGTGGGAGGAGGATATTCTCTCCAGCATGGTGGACAAACCCTCGAAGCTAAAGAACTTTTGCTGATTAAAAAAAACAAAAAAACAATTAGCTCATCATAGATGCATATCTATGTGTAGCCTCTCAAAATGCTTAAATGGGTTGGCCCATACAATGTCCCCCCCCCCACCCCCCCAAATAGAAGGAGCGAGGGCCGCGCATGTGCAGCCTCCTTTCATTCATTTCTCTAGGAGTGCTGAAAATAGCCCAGCATAGTGTTAGTCCCACAGAAATGAAAGGGAAGTGCACCGCACAAGTATGGCTACCGCTTCATTCACTTCTATGGGGCACACGGAACTAGCTGAGTTAGGGCTCGGCTACTTTCGGCAGTCCCATAGAAATAAATGGACGGTGGCATTGTACAAGATGACAACCCCTTTAAAACCGTTGTCACAAAAATGGCGTTTATGACAGGTCAAGTAAGGAGGAAAATGTGACTAGTGGATCCTGCCATTAGATCTCCACCAATGCACTGACCAGGCATCACTAACCATTAGGCCAGCGTATTATAATTGTGTGTCGCAGCCCAACTACTGTTAATAAGGATCTATGATGCTGAGAGTTTGGGTCTGTAAACTGGTGGTTGGGCGTGAAGAACACATCCATAATACTGGCATAAGAATCCAAACCTATTGTAAGGGTGCACAAGAAGTGCGGTTGTTTTGCCCAAAACACCAGTCCACAGAGTACAATAAGAGAATTCAAAATAACATTCATCAATATATCTTAAAAGACTGAAATCAGGAAAAAATAAATAAAGTGCTAATTCTCCAGGAACATGAGTAAGACACGACCTTTCATGGTCAGCATCAGCCTGCTTTGGGCTGTGTTGATTGTATCGCCTAGAGCAGTGGTGGCGAACCTATGGCACGGGTGCCAGAGGCGGCACTTAGAGCCCTCTCTGTGGGCACCCACACCCTGAAAAAGGTCTAAGGCAGGGATGTCAAACTCGTGGCCCTCCAGCTGTTGCAAAACTACAACTCCCATCATGCCTGGGCATACTACAGCTATCAGGGAATGATGGGAGTTGTAGTTTTGCAACATCTGGAGGGCCATGAGTTTGACATCCATGGTCTAAGGCATGCCAGTATGCCTAACACTTTTCCTGCCATTAATCAGCGCAGGCGCGCTATGAACAGCACAGGCAGCACACAGAATGTAGGCAGGCTATCATAGATAAATGATAAAGTACATAAAAGATATATTATATTGGACTGTAGTATTCAGGGTAAATTGCCGCGATAAATAAGTGGGTTTTGGGTTGCAGTGTGGGCACTTGGTCTCTAAAAGGTTCGCCATCGCTGGCCTAGAGGGATGTGCAAACTGCAGCTCTCCAGCTGTTATAAAACTACAACTCCCAGTCTGCCTACAGCAGGGCATGATGGGATTAGTGATAGTTTCACAATAGCTGCAGTTTGCCCATCACTGGCCTAGACACAACCAACTAGATTTATATGAAGTGTGATTGACGTTATACAAGCCACTTTAAGGACAATACAATCGACTGTGGCAACCAATCACAGCACTGCTTTCATTTTGCATGGTTTGCTGTTTTTTTTAAATGGCTTGGAATCACATTTTAGCTCGAAAGTGGTTTCTCAGACAACATTCTGTGTGTCAAAGTCAGAAGTGGATCTAGCAGGAAGTACAAGCCCTTCCTTTAGATTTTCCATTCCTTTTGGCTTTGGTTCAAAAAATTGCAGGGAAAACTGCAGCCTTTTTAAAGTTCTGTGTGAAACAAACCTAAAGGAGCACTAAACACAGAAAATGTTATCTTAGTTAAACTGAGAAATCAAGAGACTACAGAAAATCGTGAAACTGTGGGGTGAGGACTATCACATTTACTCGTATCATGTCCATTTCTAGGTTTAACAAACCCAATGCCTTTAAAGTCAGCTATAGCAGACCTTTCCATAAATCCTAACACTCTGCGGTCAACCAGCAAAAGCCTGACTGTAAAGGTACATTTACAGAGCCGACTACCAGGAAGAGTTCTTTCCCAATAACTGCCTGCTCCTCAGTGGAGGTGAAGAGCTGCATTTACATGCAGTGATCACCTCCACTGTATGAGGATGAGCGATGGCTACTGATATTACTCGTCCTCATACTCATTGATTCGGGACAGCAGCAAGCTGTTCACACAGAACAATCTCCTACCCATAAACCATGATTAAGGTGTCCGCACTAAAGATAATTTTACCTGATAAATGATCACCTGGGGTGTTAAAGGGGTTGTCCACTTTTCCTATTGACGACCCATCCTCAGGATCGGTCATCAATATCAGATCGACAGGGGTTGGATACCCGGTACCCCCGCCGATCAGCTCAGCATGGCGCACGTCATCTCCCTTCCTGTCTGCCGCTGCTGTCCCATAAACATACAGTGAGCAGAAAGACGGCACATGCACAAACGGCGGATCGGCGGGTGTGCCTGACCCCTGCCGATCTGATGACCTATCCTGAGGATAGGTCATGAATAGAAAAAGCCCAGACAACCTCTTTACACATTTGCTTCACCTGAGATAAGCAGGACCAGACATAAGCAGTAACAACCTCCCCATTGAAAAAAAAAAAAAACAACAGTATATGAAGAGATGTTTGGGGAATTTGGTCGCCGTTTGGTCAACATCAGCCTCTTGAGCAAAACTTTGCAAATGTGAAGTTTAAGCAGATGTAAATTTTATATCTAGTGAGGTGGCATTTTTCTCAACACATTCATTGCACTGGAGATAAAATATTGATGGGGTTGTCCAGGCATGTCCTCCTCACAAGATGGCTGACGGGGGTCAAACACCCCACACACCCCTGGCCAAGCACTGTTCACTACACGGCTGACGTAGTTTTGGTGGCGACTTCTGGTGACAGAAAATACACCAGAAGAGCTGATCGCAGGGCATGTGAGGTGTCGGACTCCCGCCAATCAGCTAGGCGAGATAGACCATCGCTTAGATGTGACATTGGGACATCTTACAGATGTAAATGTACAGTATTCCATAACTCATGTTACAGAACAGCACATGCAGGTTCATGTGTAATAAAGCACACTATAAACTAACATGGACCAATTTTATATTCATGTCATTTTAGCTGCACAGGCCCATATCCGTTTATTAAAAAACACTCTCCTCACAAAAAAGGGTTTATAATTTATTGTAATCTAACGGACATTCATTTTGCAGGTTTCCAGGGAAAGAGCACTAGAAGTAAATCCTTCTGCAAAAATTATCACAGTCCAGAGCTTTTCCGTGAGCACAAAAACACATGTACTGCAGCGCTGTGAGGGGGAAAATGGTAATTGTTGAACATTTGCATTCATGGGACTTGTAGTTTTATAGCTTCTCCAATGTCTGCTCTGCACTCTCAGAGCATTTGTTAGGCTCAGAATACGGTTTCTATTGAAGATGATGAATTTCCTTGATTGCTACCGCATGCATTTTTATGTTATAATTAGAAAGTGTTAGGCATGTATCGGAGCCAACCAGCTGTTTAAACATGATACGGCATCTGTAATACGGTACTCCGTCACCATAAATATAAAAAAATAATCTCAAGCTTCACTACAAAAATACACCGGGCAACAATTCTAGAGGAACCAACAAAAATCCCTTTAAACAGTCACAACATACATGATATACATGAGGCATTTAAGACTTTATTCAGCAAACTGATGTATTTACACGGTGGAAAAGCTGACCGGGTTGCATCAATGCAGTTAAAAACAATGGTGTACTGGCAATACTGAACTAGGTAAACCGCAAGAGGACTCGTTTTAACTATCTGTATCCTTACCTGTACCGGGACATCAAGTGCAAGTGGAACAGCATCATGGGGACACTGGGTTTACGATACAGTACAAAGTTCCAACAATACTGGGCCATTCACTGATGCAAACAGTCAATGCTTTGTAAAAAGATCAGACCAGACAACGCTCTCCTGTGAAAAAAATATCACCAGGAGGGGTTAAATCCTTATCAGATCGTGGAGAGCAGTTTAAGGGAACCTAGTCCATTGTTACATGGTCAGACATATTATGAAACATTATGTAAAAACGTATAACCTGATAAGGATTTAACTAAAATTTCAGTCAATAGCCAATATATAAAAAAAAAATTAACCAAACATTACGGAATTGAGAGCACAGCCCCTTTGAGAAATGATATTTGATTTCAGACAAAAAAAAAAAAAAAAAAAAAAAAGACACTTCAACATGAAGCTACCATACAAAGTCTTAGCTTGGTCAGGGACAATGTTCATATACGCCAAAATCAATCTGGGCTTTTTAAAGAGAACGATAATTTTGGCCGTGACTTTCCCTTGCCCAGTATAATTTTTTGCTCTTCCTTTTGCTGTCGCTGCCTCTCTTGTTCTAGTTTCATCCTTTCCTCATGTATTTTTCTTTGTTCTTCAACAATTTTCAACTGCTCCTCAGCCTGTAGAGGGGAAAATAAAGAGTTAACAACAAGGACACCAATTCAAGAGGCAAGTTACAAATATGGATCACAGTCAAAACTGTAATACTTTGGGCTGGGTTCACCGTTTAGTTTTCCATTCTTCTGATCCGTCAGAAGAACAAAAAACTAATCCTGTATTTTAAGCATCAGTTATGCACATTTGGCATTCGTTTTAGCCATTTCCGTCTGAGATTCATTATTTTAGATGGCCTAACTACTAAAGGGAACCCATCACAAGAATCGTGCTGCCTGAACCATGGGTGGCATGAAATAAACAGACTCCCTCAATAAGGACCGCTATGTTCTACTGTAAAACCCTGCTGCTTTTCAGAGAAAATCGTCATCTGGGCGGCTCCAACTCAGCTTCTTTCCTCCACGGCTTGTGTTGGACAGGTCTCTCTGGATCTGTATATAGGGAGACCTGTCACTCAAGACAAGATGACTTCTCCCTGTTCTCGACAAACACCACCCCCCCCCCCCCCCCCCCCCCAAGAATAGGACAGGTTATATTTTTTTGGGCGGACCACGGAACGGAGCAACGGATGCGGACAGCACACTGAGTGCTGTCCGCATCTTTTGCTGCCCCATTGAAGTGAATGGGTCTGCATCCAAGCCGCAGACCAAAACAACGGTCGTGTGCATGACCTGTGTGTATTTCATGCAGGCTATGTTTAGGGCCCGTTCACAGGGTGGAATCTGCCACCATGGCACAATTCTGGCAGTGGCCATGTTGTGTCTACCTCCCATTAAAAACAATTGCAATTTAAAGCCACGACTGTTCCAAGAAGGGGCATGTGCAGAGGAGTGGTCCGTGACTGAGCGATTTACTTCCAGGCTGTCAATCCTAATTTTGGGTCAGATCTGCAACCCTTTTATTAGCGGCACAAAGCTGTGGAGGTAGCTTGTATAGTAAATTGGCCGGAGCACGGCAGACAAGACACGGCATTCCCTTACGATGGCTGGACCGTTCCTAAGTGTAACTTACCAGTTTAGCTTGTGCGTCAGCAATTTTACGGTTATTTTCTTCAAGTATTCGCTCCAGCTCCTCCCGTTTAGCCCTTTCTTCTTCCTACATGGAGGATACAGCACAATGTTAGAATTTGGCAGTAGTCGATAGCACATATTACTCTAATTTGCCTCAACTCCATCGGGACTTAAGGGGCAGCGCTAGAGCCGCCATGTTTTCCGATACAACATCAAACAGTGCAGTCACTACACACATTTTTCTAGCCCGAGGTTCGGCTCAACCCTCCCAAACCAAACAATCAAATAAACCCTCCCTATCCTGTCCTAGCAATTATATGGTAGCTTTTTTTATTTTTTTATTTATTTTTTTATTATAAAGGCAGACATATCAACAAGGACAACTACAAAACTGGGTAATGGACATGAAATTATATAGGAAAACGGAAATAGAAAGATAAAGGGAATAGTTGTTCTCACCAATAACGTATACCTACGTATTCTTTACCTATACTCCTTTAATCAGCATTAAAAGTTGAATATTTACTGTCTTGTCCAGTGTCCTGCAGAGTGTGCTCCTCAGCTGCCATACGCGCCAGCTTCCTCTTTAAAATGATTTGTACTGTTAGCTTGGCAACACCTGCCATCAGCAGCTCAACCAATTTTAAGAAACATACAAGGAAGGCTGAGCTGAGGAATGCAGATGTTTATTGTAAGAGGGAACAAAAATATGTAATTCATCATTCCTAAGGCAAACAATTCAGAACAAACATACATTTTATAGTTAGTCAAATACAATCCGTTGCCGAAGAGCTGGGAACGCGACAAATACAGAGCGCTGCCAGTTTAAAGGTGCAATAAAAAAAAAAAATATTATTATTTTTGGTTGTCTCATTTCTGAATACGGCTGCACATTTCTAAGAATGCAACAGATAAAAAAGGTCAACAGCAGAGATGCACCGTTAAAAATATATATTAGATATTAAACGTGAGGACATGGAACACCGTGTGGGAAAGCACGCAGACCTGAAAAGCGTACGCAAAACGGAAATATCCAGGAAAATTAAAAGAAAATGAAAAGCGGACCAAATTACTGCAAAAAAAAAAAAGTTATAAAATTTGGACAAGTAACAGGCTACTGCCTATTGTTTTGAGGACTACATAGAAGTCACTGTTATGGCAGTGACGTTTCTTGGTCTTAGAGGAACACTAAACATAGAAAACACGCAAAAAATATTGCAGCCCTTCCTCCCTTAAGCCTCATGCAGACATCAGTGTTTCACGGACGTGTGCTGTACGCGTTTCCATGGACAGCACACGTCCCTGTTCATTTTAATGTGTGTATTCACACATCAGTGTTTCAGCACGATCCGTGGGTCTGTTTTTTTTTTTTACCACGGATGCATGCTCTATATTCACGGATCATCACAGTCTATGGGTCCGTGAAAACCACGGATGCCATCCGTGTTGCATGGATCATTAACAAGAGATTCTTTGAAAATTATTTTTCAGCTGTTGAGTGTTAAGGAAACACAGACAGCAAAAAACGGACCCACGGACCCGACACGGTCCGTGTTACCACTGATCCAAAACTGACAGACGTCTGCATGAGGCATTTAAAGGGGTATTTCCATCACTAGGATATGTCAAGATGGGGACGGGTCCCACTTCTGGGACAAACTATCTACAGAACAGGGCGGCTGATGTAAAGAACTCGCATAATATTAAACGGTGGGAAGCCATTCACGCGGGGCTTCTCTCCCTTCACTTCAGGGTCCCAGAGGTGGGACCTGCACCTATCTGGCATTGATGGGAAAGCCCTTTAAAGAGGACCCTTCATTACAATAAAAAAATCTAAACTAAGTATAGACATGGAGAGCGGCGCCCAGGGATCTCCCTGCACTTACTATTATCTCTGGGCGCCGCTCCGTTCTCCCGGTATAGGCTGCGGTATCTTCAGATTTTCGGCTCAACCGGGAGGAGCCTGCTCTTGTTCTCCTGGGCGTCTCCTTCTCAGGCTATGATCTGAGCGCTACGATTGGCCAGCACTTCAGCCTGGGAGAAGGAGACGCCCAGGAGAACAAGAGCAGGCTCCTCCCGGTTGAGACAGAAATCTGAAGATACCGGAGCCTATACCGGGAGAACGGGGCGGCGCCCAGGAATAATAGTAAGTGCAGGGAGATCCCTGGGCGCCGCTCTCCATGTCAGCATACTTCGTTTAGATTTTTTTTATTGTAATGAAAGGTCCTCTTTAATCTCCTGTACTTTGATTCTTTATGTAATACATGGGATTAAAGCATAAAGAAACCCTTTCCCCATCTCCTAGGACATCAACCATGTCTGCCTTCTCACAATCTCGTGCGAGACTGAGATAAATGGCAGCAGCGGGGGCTGTCCTCTAAGGCTACTCTCACACTTGCGTTTGTTGCGGATCCGTTCAGATAATACAACAGTCTGCATCCATTCAGAACGGATCGGTATTCTCTTTAACATAGCCAAGACGGATCCGTCTTGAACACTATTGAAAGTCAATGGAGGACAGATCCGTTTCCTATTGTGCCAGTGAAAACGGCTCCTTCCCCATTGAGTTAGATTGTGTGACAGGATGGATCCATTTGGCTCAGTTTCATCAGACGGACACCAAAACGTGTCCGTCTCCAAAGCGGAATGGAGATGGAACTGATGCATTCTGAGTGGATCCTTTTCCATTCATAATGCAAACGGATCCGTTTTGGACCGCTTATGAGAGCCCTGAACGGATCTCACAAACGGAAAGCCAAAACGCAAGTGTGAAAGTAGCCTTAGCCTGCCTGTAGTAGGACAAAGATTACCAAGCCCCACTCTTTAGCCTAGCCCAAGCAAAAAAAAAATAAAAAAAAATGGAACAGCGAAGTTTAACCCTTATGTTTCAAGGTCATGCCGTTTGATTCATTTCTAGGTTTTGTGTTCCTTTATGACAAAGGGAAGTTTAAAATGTAATGCTCAATTCAAGCACCATTCCCGTAAACTAGGCTTAGAACTATGACTAAACTGGTCATAAATGACAAATACAGGTCCATGTCAATGTTTGCTTTCCTTCCCAGCTCTAATTGTGCCAATATGACTTCATCTGGACCATGCTGATAGCACGGACAGAGATCCAAGCAGAGTCAATGGGTATAGGGAAAGGCTACTGTAAGGATGTACCTAGGACACCAAGTCCAGGGAGGTAATAGGCACTGATCACATCCCTTTAAAGGAGGGCACTTTCAAAGTAGTTGGGGTGCAGTAGTTTCCTTAGGGACACCCCAGACCTTGCTTTATACCACACTTAAATGGTAACTTTACCGCTGGGGTCATTTCTTCTTATGAAGAATAAGACCATACAAATGAATCTACAGAAATACAAGAGAGAAGATGCTTGCCATCTTGTGCCTTCCGGCACATGCAAGTCTGCCATGAGGCCTTCATGAAACAGTTCACAGTAGTCTAAGGGGTAGAGGCTTCATCCCTGCCTGGTCGAGAATAGAGAAAGGTGCGGGGGTTTTGCACCTTCTTTGAGATCCAGCTGGCTTAGGGGGGGTCAGGTAACACTGTGCACACAACTTCTCTTTCAGGAGGAAGACTACTCTCCTTAGAGCCACCTACATAGATAGGTGTGAGAGGCATTACTGTAAGGAAGTGGACTCTGGATCTAGTGACAGAAAACAATAGCATTCAGTAGCCAATTACTGCCTCATATATACACATATACACATGGTCTACTTCTGCTCCACCTGTTGGAAAGCAACACATTTAAGCTTAAATGAAGGCAGCTTGATTCCTTCAAGGAAGTCTATGAGGAGGAAAGGCTGTTATGGCTACATACTCAACGTAGGTTAACGATGATCTGGACAAATGGGGAGAAAACTGGTTATTTCAGATGTAACAAGCTCATCAAATGATTAGTGTTTAAAGGGAATGTATCAGACAAATTCCTGTTTTCTCATCTATCTTTTGACTAGATTATTTTATTCTTCTCTCTCTACATGGATTATGGGGGAAGCCATCTTGCCTCAGCTGCAGCCTTTTTGGGGTATTCAGCAACATGAACCACTAAGACTGGAGCTGACTTCATGGGCACGTTTTTCTAGACCTGTGCAGAAGCCATTGTGCAGTGAGGAGGAGTAGATAAGATGTGACCATCCCCTATTGTGAACAGTGGATCTGGAGTTCTCTATACAGAGGTATAATCTTCTATTCTAATACTGCTTGCGATGACAAGGCGATAACTACTAAAATTGATCGCCACAGACCAGGAAGTCTCAACATATTTTTAGGCCTAGTGCCCAATTTAAAAATTTGAGGATTTTTATATTTTATTTTTAAATAACACCACAAACAATAAATCTTAAAAATATGACTTGCTCTGTGGGTCATTTACAGATGACACATTCCCTTTAAGTCCATGAGAACACCACCACCCTTAATACAGGAGAGAAGCGGTACATCAACGGGCACATACCAGCCCTTTCTGGTTTCAACATGCTCAGTGACATGACACAGTCATCAATAGCCATTTTTTTGTGCTTGAAATTGGAGGAGGTTAAAATGTTCAAAAGACTACAGCCATGGCAAAAGTTTCATGTGCATCGTCACCATCTTGTTAATAAAACCTGAATGGCACCTCTGAGGAACCAAAGCAAATTAAACTACAGTCCTCAATGCCAAAGAACAGAGGCTGCAAGACATCAGAGTGATGGGCCCAGAGTACAGACACAACAACTATGTACTGCTACAAGGAGATAAAAAGAACGAGGGGGGAAAGTTTTGCCATGGACTGTCTCTACTTTCCAAACGACCGAGCGTTACCTCTCTGGCTTTTTGTGCTGCAAGCTCGGCCTGCCTCTGTCGCTCGAGTTCTTCGAGCAACTGCTTTTCCATGATGCGCTTAGCTTCCTCGACTCTCCGCAGAACTTCTCGTTCAATTTCATCTTTCCTTTTCTCCAACTCTTCCTCCACACGCTTGGCAACCAGCTCTTCTACACGTCGGGCCGTTTCCTCCTCTATCAGTTTTTCTTCAATTTCCTGCTGCCTACTGGATTAAGAGAGACAATGGTCAGGTAGTTGTTTTAATAATCCCATAACTGAACAAATAATCAATTTTGCGTTCTTAATTAGTAGCTTGAAACCTCTACTTAAAAGGGCTTTCCAAGACTAGAACTGAGGAGCTATTTTTAGGATAGGGCATCAGTATCTGATCGGAGGGGGTCTGAAATCAAGGACTCTGCCGATCAGCTTAAGCACGGCACAGTCCTACTCAAGTGAACTGACCTGGGCTGCTATACCAAGCACCAAGGCAATGAACGGCGCTCTCCTTGGAATGCTGTGAAGAGGTTGCCACATCTTCGATATCCTATAGGTGGAGGTCCAAACACCCCCGCTAATCAGCTATGTGAAAAGGCCGCGGTCTCTTCACAACTTATCGTACACAGCACCGTCTATTATATAGTGGTTACGCTTGGTATTGCAGCTCAAGCCCATTCATTTTAATAGGACAGAGCAGCAACTAGGCCATGTGGACGATGAACATGACCCCACCGATCAGATATTGAGGACTTAGGCCTCATGCACACGACCGTTGTTCCGTTCCGCAAAATGGGGTTCCGTTGTTCCGTTTCAGTGTGTCTTCCTTTATTTTTGGAGGCCCACCAGACATAATGAAAAGTAAAAAAAAAGTCTAAGATAGGTTTTCCATGCAAATGATAGGAAAAAAAATGGACCCGGACGACAATCTTGTGTGCCTCTGCGTTTTTTAGCAGTCCCATTGACTTGAATGGGTCAGTGAAAATAATAGGACAGGTTATATTTTTTGGACGGACTGGAACCATGGATCCCGGACACGGATTGCAAACGGTGCATTAGCCGAGTTTTCAACGGACCCATTGAAAGTCAACGGGTCCGCAGAAAATCACGAAAAACGGGACACGGAACGCAACAACGTCGTGTGCATGAGGCCTTATCCTGAGGAAAACTCAGAAAACAGAAATCCTATTTCATGTGACTAATTTGGCAGAGAATGTCACAATGCAGCTTTACTGAAACCAACCTAAATCACTACAGACCCTACAGAGGCCCAAGTATTGCTCTAAAGAAGCCAAGGGGATCCTGGTGCTGCAGCCACTCCTGGTTCACACAATAAAGGATATGATGTGCTGAAGCATGAGATGAATGGGCCTATAGTGTCTTAGCCCTTTCCTTGTTATAAGTGGGTAGACTGGAAATAACTGCTCACGTGGCCTCCCCTGCAGACACAGGCCCCGTCAGATGAGGCCTCCCCTGCAGACACAGGCCCCGTCAGATGAGGCCTCCCCTGCAGACACAGGCCCCGTCAGATGAGGCCTCCCCTGCAGACACAGGCCCCGTCAGATGAGGCCTCCCCTGCAGACACAGGCCCCGTCAGATGAGGCCTCCCCTGCAGACACAGGCCCCGTCAGATGAGGCCTCCCCTGCAGACACAGGCCCCGTCAGATGAGGCCTCCCCTGCAGACACAGGTCCCGTCAGATGAGGCCTCCCCTGCAGACACAGGTCCCGTCAGATGAGGCCTCCCCTGCAGACACAGGTCCCGTCAGATGAGGCCTCCCCTGCAGACACAGGTCCCGTCAGATGAGGCCTCCCCTGCAGACACAGGTCCCGTCAGATGAGGCCTCCCCTGCAGACACAGGTCCCGTCAGATGAGGCCTCCCCTGCAGACACAGGTCCCGTCAGATGAGGCCTCCCCTGCAGACACAGGTCCCGTCAGATGAGGCCTCCCCTGCAGACACAGGTCCCCGTCAGATGAGGCCTCCCTGCAGACACAGGTCCCCTCAGATGAGGCCTCCCTGCAGACACAGGTCCCCTCAGATGAGGCCTCCCCTGCAGACACAGGTCCCCTCAGATGAGGCCTCCCTGCAGACACAGGTCCCCGTCAGATGAGGCCTCCCTGCAGACACAGGTCCCGTCAGATGAGGCCTCCCTGCAGACACAGGTCCCCGTCAGATGAGGCCTCCCTGCAGACACAGGTCCCGTCAGATGAGGCCTCCCCTGCAGACACAGGTCCCGTCAGATGAGGCCTCCCCTGCAGACACAGGTCCCGTCAGATGAGGCCTCCCTGCAGACACAGGTCCCGTCAGATGAGGCCTCCCTGCAGACACAGGTCCCCGTCAGATGAGGCCTCCCTGCAGACACAGGTCCCGTCAGATGAGGCCTCCCCTGCAGACACAGGTCCCGTCGATGAGGCCTCCCCTGCAGACACAGGTCCCGTCCGATGAGGCCTCCCCTGCAGACACAGGTCCCGTCCGATGAGGCCTCCCCTGCAGACACAGGTCCCGTCCGATGAGGCCTCCCCTGCAGACACAGGTCCCGTCCGATGAGGCCTCCCCTGCAGACACAGGTCCCGTCCGATGAGGCCTCCCCTGCAGACACAGGTCCCGTCCGATGAGGCCTCCCCTGCAGACACAGGTCCCGTCCGATGAGGCCTCCCCTGCAGACACAGGTCCCGTCCGATGAGGCCTCCCCTGCAGACACAGGTCCCGTCCGATGAGGCCTCCCCTGCAGACACAGGTCCCGTCCGATGAGGCCTCCCCTGCAGACACAGGTCCCGTCCGATGAGGCCTCCCCTGCAGACACAGGTCCCGTCCGATGAGGCCTCCCCTGCAGACACAGGTCCGTCCGATGAGGCCTCCCCTGCAGACACAGGTCCCGTCCGATGAGGCCTCCCCTGCAGACACAGGTCCCGTCCGATGAGGCCTCCCCTGCAGACACAGGTCCCGTCCGATGAGGCCTCCCCTGCAGACACAGGTCCCGTCCGATGAGGCCTCCCCTGCAGACACAGGTCCCGTCCGATGAGGCCTCCCCTGCAGACACAGGTCCCGTCCGATGAGGCCTCCCCTGCAGACACAGGTCCCGTCCGATGAGGCCTCCCCTGCAGACACAGGTCCCGTCCGATGAGGCCTCCCCTGCAGACACAGGTCCCGTCCGATGAGGCCTCCCCTGCAGACACAGGTCCCGTCCGATGCGGCCTCCCCTGCAGACACAGGTCCCGTCCGATGAGGCCTCCCCTGCAGACACAGGTCCCGCCCGATTAGGCCTCCCTGCAACACAGGTCCCTCAGATGAGGCCTCCCTGCAGACACAGGTCCCCTCAGATGAGGCCTCCCTGCAGACACAGGTCCCCTCAGATGAGGCCTCCCTGCAGACACAGGTCCCCTCAGATGAGGCCTCCCTGCAGACACAGGTCCCCTCAGATGAGGCCTCCCTGCAGACACAGGTCCCCTCAGATGAGGCCTCCCTGCAGACACAGGTCCCCTCAGATGAGGCCTCCCTGCAGACACAGGTCCCCTCAGATGAGGCCTCCCTGCAGACACAGGTCCCCTCAGATGAGGCCTCCCTGCAGACACAGGTCCCCTCAGATGAGGCCTCCCTGCAGACACCGGTCCCCTCAGATGAGGCCTCCCTGCAGACACAGGTCCCCTCAGATGAGGCCTCCCTGCAGACACAGGTCCCCTCAGATGAGGCCTCCCCTGCAGACAGATGGTCCCGTCAGATGAGGCCTCCCTGCAGACACAGGTCCCGTCAGATGAGGCCTCCCTGCAGACACAGGTCCCCTCAGATGAGGCTTCCCTGCAGACACAGGTCCCGTCAGATGAGGCCTCCCCTGCAGACAGATGGTCCCGTCAGATGAGGCCTCCCTGCAGACACAGGTCCCGTCAGATGAGGCCTCCCTGCAGACACAGGTCCCGTCAGATGAGGCCTCCCTGCAGACACAGGTCCCGTCAGATGAGGCCTCCCTGCAGACACAGGTCCCGTCAGATGAGGCCTCCCTGCAGACACAGGTCCCGTCAGATGAGGCCTCCCTGCAGACACAGGTCCCGTCTGCGGTACCGGGAGCCCACACTCACATGCGCCGCTGCCGCTCGTACTCCATCTTCTTCTCCTCGTCCTCCCGCTTCTGCTTCTCATCCAGGCTGCTCCTCTTACTAACCGTGCGGCCGAAGATATCGATGCGGTCAGGCGGAGTCACTGGTCTCTCCCGCTCCCTGCGAGACGCCGTGTTAGACCGGGACCTGGATCTGGATTCCCGCCTCCGGTTTCTCTTGCTCTCCCGGGATTTGGAGCGCTTTTTCACGCGCTCCTTCTCCCGGGAGCGGCTGCGCTTCTTATTGTGCTTGCCGCTCTTCGCATGTTTAGAACGGGATGAGCTTCGACTGCGCGACCGACCCATATCTCCGCACACTGGCTGTAAAGTCCGGGCTGGATGATTATGCAACCACAGGCCTGGATAGACACATCAATGGATGAGGACAAGATGGCGGCTGTTCCAACCCTGCGCCACTCACACCGACCCCCAGAATTCTGCGCGGCTACCGGACCGCGCATGCGCCACGGGACCCAGAATCCAACGCGCGGTCGTGGCCTGACTTGTCCCTTTGCGCAGGCGCGGACACTGCTGGCAGTTGCGATAGATAGAGGAAGGCAAGTGAAAGTCAGATGAGGTTCAGACGTGGAGGAGATATAGCCAGCGTGCAGACTGCTGAGAGAGAAAGCGCATGTGGCAAATTGAAGATTATTTGTCTATAAGCCTCTTCCTATGTTGTACTGCCCAGTGCCACATCAGCTTTTACAGTAGGGTAAAACAGCCACAGTGGCCCCCAAACAGAGCCACCCACAGTGTCCCCATATTAACAGCAATAATGGTACCAACCACAGTGCCCCCAAAACAGAGCCACCCACAGTGTCCCCTTATTAACAGCAATAATTGTACCAACCACAGTGTCCCCATAACAGCCATCCACAATGTCGCCATATTAACAGCAATAATGGTACCAACCACAGTGTCCCCATAACAGCCATCCACAATGTCCCCATATTAGGGTCCATTCACACGTCTGCAAAATGCGGAACGGAATTGCGAACCCATTCACTTCTATTGTGCAGCACGATGTGCTGCCCGGATCCACACTTCCGGGTCTGCAATTCCAATCCCGAAAAAAATAGAACATGTCCTATTCTTGTCCGCAATTGCGGACAAGAATAGGCATTTTCTATTAAGTGCTGGCAATGTGCGGTCCGCAAAATGCTGAATGCACATCACCGATGTCTGTGTTTTGTGGATTCACAGATCCGCAAAACACTCACGGACGTGTGAATGGACCCTTAAAGGGGTTTTCCAGGCTTTTAATATTGATGACCTATCCAATATAAGATCAGCTGGGGTCCGACGCCTGCCACCCCCACTGATCAGCTGTATGAAGAGAAGACATGTGCCATGCGTGCGTGCCATCTCCTATCTCTTTACCTGCTTGCTGCTGCTATGTCTATGCCGAACAGGAAGAGGGACAGGAGATGACACGTGCCTTCTCTTCATACAGCTGATCAGTGGGGGTGTCGGACCACCGCCGATCTTATATTGATGACCTATCTATCTTAAGGTCATCAATATTAAAAGCCTGGAAAACCTCTTTAACAGCCATAATGCTTCAGTAATACTATCAGCCCCATAACAGAGCCATCCATAATGTCCCCATATTAGCAGCCAGATTGCTTCAATACTAGTACCAGTCACAGTATCCCCATAACAGAGCCATCCACAATATCCCTATATTAGCAGCCAGATTGCTTCAATACTAGTACCAGTCACAGTACCCCCATAACAGAGCCATCCACAATATCCCTATATTAGCAGCCAGATTGCTTCAATACTAGTACCAGTCACAGTGCCCCCAAAACAGAGCCATCCACAGTGTCCCCATATTAGCAGGGAGATTGCTTCAATAATAGTACCAGTCACAGTAC
Source organism: Bufo gargarizans (assembly GCF_014858855.1). Classification (NCBI taxonomy): domain Eukaryota; kingdom Metazoa; phylum Chordata; class Amphibia; order Anura; family Bufonidae; genus Bufo; species Bufo gargarizans. Next base: position 223,993,491 of record NC_058082.1, on the reverse strand, counting down.
CCCCATAACAGAGCCATCCACAGTGTCCCCATATTAGCAGCGAGATTGCTTCAATACTAGTACCAGTCACAGTACCCCCATAACAGAGCCATCCGCAATATCCCTATATTAGCAGCCAGATTGCTTCAAAAATAGTACCAGTCACAGTGCCCCCATAACAGAGCCATCCACAATGTCCCCATATTAGCAGCGAGATTGCTTCAATAATAGTACCAGTCACAGTGCCCCCATAACAGAGCCATCCACAATGTCACCATATTAGCAGCGAGATTGCTTCAATAATAGTACCAGTCACAGTGCCCCCATAACAGAGCCATCCACAATGTCACCATTAGGGATGAGCAAATCGACTTTGGATGCTTCATCTGAAGTCAATTCACATAAAGCTTCATTAGAATACTGTACGGAGCCGTCTCTCCGTACAGTATTAGAATGTATTGGCTTCGATGAGCAGAAGTTATTACTTTGTAAAGTCTTGCGAGACTTCGGGTAATAACTTCGTAAAGTTCGGTACCCAGGTTTTTCACAGTAGAAATTCATTTACGAAGTTATTACCCAAAGTCTCACGAGCCAATACATTCTAGTACGGAGCGCTGAAAGTTTTATTCGCTCATTCCTAGTCCCCACATTAGCAGCCAGAGTGCTTCAATACTAGTATCAGCCACAGTACCACAGACTTCACAAGATCACAGAAAAAGAGAAAAACTTCCTGCACGATGTAATAAATGAATATGCGGAAGGACATAGCCTCATTTATAAGAGAAAAATCACAGAAAATGATGCACTAACACAATAGATGCAAACATTATATGGACTAAGTCCTCGATTAGGTGACACATATGGTTGTGTGTGTTCCTCCTCTCATTGATTGATGCACACAGAGGTAACTATGAGCAGCACACTATATGTGCAGGGCCTGCTCTCCTGAATGTAGATGCCCAACGGCGTAGGTAGGTTTAGAGTAGGACCTGCCTGACTGAGACCACCTGAGAGTCTAAGATTTTATCATTAGAGTGAGGGCTTAGTCCATATGTTGTGTTTGCATCTATTGTTTTAGTGCATTATTTTCTGTTATTTTATAAATGTAGCCATGCACATCCGCATATTAACTATCATATGGTGCAGGATGTTTTGTATCTTTTTTTCCGTGATTTTTTTGATTTGTCTTGAAGGAGTGGCACCTTCAGGTGTGAATGCGCTTCTATCCTGGGAGTAGCATTCATATGCACTTTTGCCCCACCTATCTAATAGGCGACTTTGATTTAAGTGGTACATATAGCCTTGCTTGCTCCTCCTCTCATGGGTTGCTTGGTGCACACAGAGGTAACTAGGAGCAGCACACTATATGTGCAGGGCCTGCTCTCCTGACTATAGTTTCCCAATGGCATAGGTAGGTTTACTGTAGGACCTGCCTGACTGAGACCACCTTGGCGTGGGTAGGTGGGCTGAGAGTCTCAGATTTTATTATATCAGCTTATATTATTGGGGTCATTTATCAAACTGGTGTAAAGTAGAACTGGCTTAGTTGCCATAGCAACCAATCAGATTCCACCTTTCATTTTCCAAAGAAGCTGTCAAAAATGAAAGGTGGAGTCTGATTGGTTGCTATGGGCAACTAAGCTAGTTCTACTTTGCACCAGTTTGATTAATGACCCAATATATTTAAGGGAAAATGCCCCAAGAACAAGCAGGAACTGAAGACAGTTGCAGTAGAGGCCTGGCAGAGCATCACCAGGGATGAAACCCAGCGTCTGGTGATGTCTATGCGTTCCAGACTTCAGGCTGTAATTGACTGCAAAGGATTTGCAACCAAGTATTAAAAAGTGAAAGTTTGATTTATGATTATAATTTCTGTCCCATTACTTTTGGTCCCTTAACAAGTGGGAGGCACATATGCAAACTGTTGTAATTCCTACACCGCTCACCTGATTTGGATGTAAATACCCTCAAATTAAAGCTGACAGTCTGCAGTTAAAGCACATCTTGTTCATTTCATTGTGGTGGTGTATAGAGCCAAAAAAAATAGAATTGTGTCGATGTCCCAATATTTATGGACCTGACTATATATTGTGGGTATTCGCTCCGGTAGGCAGGTTAGCGGACGCAGTATAGAGGCAATCGCAAAGTCTTTAACTTAAATAGTTCAGTGCTTATTCACACAGAAGGCAAAACAAAATAACGGTTCGCAGTCTTGGTGTTTGTTCACACCATGGAAAGTCCACAGGACACAAACATTCACCTTGTTAGCAGTTTTTCATCAGCGGTCCCCAGCAGGCTTTAGGGCCCTGTTTTCCAGCATGCAGCTCTCAGCCCTTTTGCACGGCACACATCTTCAGATCCAAAAAACACAGAGACTCCACAGCTTCACTGTGAGATTGAGGATAATCCACCCCACCTGATTAATGGTGAATTCTTTTTATAAGCCTCCCAAGACCCAGCCTGGAAATTAGGGAGTAGCCACCCACCCAGCACTTTGGCTACTCCCAGTAAGAGCTATCCCGGATCGGCTTTACAGCCGTACTAAACAGCTGAAGTGCCAGACTGCAAAGCAATAATGACACTTCAGGAAAAAAAAAAACGCCTCTTACCTCACCAAGGCCAGGAACCTCGGGTGACACGTACCGACCATCAATGATGGCCCCTTGTTCCTTCCTACATACCTCCCCCTTTGTTCAACCCTGAGGGGGTGGACACACATTAAACTGTACCCGGGACAAGGCATCCGTGTTTCCTAGTAACCGACCTGCCCTGTGTTCCACCGAAAATTTGAAATTTTGCAAAGACAGAAACCACCGGGTGACCCGGGCATTTCTGTCCTTGGCCTGGCTCATGCATTTGAGAGGGGAGTGGTCGGTCACCAGACAAAACTTTCTCACCAACAAATAATAGCGGAGAGACTCGAGTGCCCACTTAATAGCCAGGCACTCTCTCTAGTATACTATACCTTTTCTCGGCTGGGGTAAGCTTCCGGCTGAGGAAGACAATGGGATACTCCTCCCCGTTGACCTCCTGAGACAGTACAGAACCGAGACCCACCTCAGAGGCATCGGTCTGTACTTTAAACCCCCTTCTGAAGTCGCGCGTCGCCAAAACCGGGGACCTACACAGGGCCAACTTTAAAGCAGAGAAAGCGTTTTCCGCCTGCTATTCCAGTGGACCGTCACTACCTTGTGTCCCTTCAAAAGACCTGTCAATGGTGTGGCCATTGTGGCAAAGTGGGGGACAAACCTCATATAGTATCCCACCATTCCAAAGAACGACTTTACTTACCAAGTAGTGACAGGTCGTTGCCAATTCCGAATTGCCTCGATTTTGTTCACCTGAGGTTTGATAACTCTGCGTCCAATTACATACCCCAGGTACTTGGTCTCTTCTAACCCTATCACGCACTTTTTTGGGTTAGCGGTAAAGCCAGCCTTCCTAAGGGAGTCCACTGTAGCTTGTACTTTAGGTAGGGGACTTTCCCAGTTGGTGCTGTGGATAACAATATTGTTCAGGTACGCCGAAGCGTACCGACGATGTGGACGGAGTACAATGTCCATTAGCCTTTGAAACGTGGCGGGAGCGCCATGTAGGCCAGAAGGTAATACCTTGTGTTGATACAGCCCCTCTGGTTTAATGAAAGCCATTTTTTTCTTGGCAGCCTCCGTCAAGGGTACCTGCTAGTACCCTTTGGTGAGGTCCAACACAGAAGAATACCGGGCTTGGCCTAACTTCTCAATAAGCTCATCCACTCAGAGCATGGGATATGCATCGAACTTGGAAACATCATTAAGTTTGCCTAAGTTGTTACAGAACTGTCCTGTCTGACTTGGGTATTAAGACTATTGGACTGGCCCATTCACTTATTGACTCCTCGATGACACCTAGCTGTAACATCAGCTGCACTTCTTCTGAGATGGCTTGTCGCCATGACTCAGGTACCCTGCTGCTTAGAGGAAAGGTTGTCAGCAATCTTTACTGTGGCAACTGCTTTCCTCGTATCAGACCGCGGGACTGGAAACTCTACCCCCAGAAAACCCGGCCGAGGGCTGTTGTCCGTACTGGTCTCCCTATCTTTCCACGGTTTCAACAAGTTTACATGGTACACCTGCTCCAGGCTTTCTCCGCCCGGGCTGGTGTACCTTGTAGGTTGCCTCCCCAAATTTTTCAAGCACTTCGTAGGGATCCTGCCATCTAGCCAGGAACTTACTGTCCACCGTGTCGGCACCAGAACCAAAATCCGTTCTCCCAGGTTAAAATTCTGAACCCAAGCCTGGCGATTATAGACCCTACTCTGGTCTCGCTGGGCTGCCTCCATATGTTCCCTAACCAGCGGCAACACTGTCTCCATCCGCTCTTGCATTTGAGTGACATACTCAATCACACTTTTATGCGGTGTGGGTTGTTCCCACGCCTCTTTGGCTATGTCCAACAACCCACGCGGATGTCGGCCATACAGCAGTTCGAAGGGCGAGAACCACGTAGAGGCCTTTGGCACCTCTAGCACTGCGAACATGAGATAGGGCAGATCCCAATCCCTTCCATCTTTAGACACCACCCGTTTTAACATGTTTTTCAAAGTTTGATTAAACCTTTCTACCAGGCCGTCCATTTGCGGGTAGATCCGGCCTGGAACATGGGGAGTAGCCACCCACCCAGCACTTTGGCTACTCCTAGTAAGAGCCGTCCCGGATCGGCTTTACAGCCATACTAAACAGCTGAAGTGTCAGACTGCAAAGCAATAATGACACTTCAGGAAAAAAAAACTGCTCTTACCTCACCGAGGCCAGGAACCTCGGTGACACGTACCGACCATCAATTATGGCCCCTTGTTCCTTCCTACAATATATATATGAGCAAGATAGATAGACATAGATGTATGATATATATGATATCAATAAAAAGCTAGATAGTGGACCAAAAGAGCTGGAGTTGAGAGGTGAGGAGAAGGTAAGTATGCTTCCCTCCACAATTCTGAAGAAGGAGGGGCAGGGGGGAGTATAAAAAACTGGAATGACCATTTAAGAAGTCTGGGTTAAGAGCTGAACCCGGACATATTCCCTTCTTCCCAGAGGCGGCCCCTTTCAAGCTTCAATGCTTCCCCTTGCCCTGCGCCGAATCGTGCAGGACAAGGGCTTTTTCATTAGATTCTCTGATGTACCGGGTCTCTGCTAGGCAGTGGCTTCCGCCTAGCAGTATTTCCTGTGATGTCACCGGCTCTAATGGGTGGGCTTTAGCACTGACCCACTCTTCACAATATTGAAACTGTGCTGCTCTCCAATAACTCCACTCAGACCACTTCAGCATGTGCCAACATTCATCAATACGCCAGTTACTGTCTTCTTGCCACACATCTATTCACCTCTCCTATATTGGTCAAGACCAGATAGGCAAAGATAGTGAATCACCCCAATGAGTTTCAATCCCAAACCAGATTTTATTATACTCACAAACTTGAGAGGAATACAGGCATATCAGACAATTTGACCGGTTTTCCCGGCAAGAAGACAGTAATTGGAGTATTGATGAATGTCTGCACATGCTGAAGTGGTCTGAGTAGAGTTATTGGAGAGCAGCACAGTTTCAATATTTTGAAGAGGGGAACTAGGTGTGAACAGGACCCACCACACCCGTAACCTGCAGCGCTCAAAGTAGGCTTGACAGTTTGGAATTTACTTTTTGCTTTTAGCACTGCCCTAGCCTGTAAAACAGATTGACAGAGTTAGAGGTGTGGCTTAGGGTAAAAAGAATTTGTCACAGTGCACTATATGTGGACTTTGGGAGGTATGTACTTCCTATTCACATAGTCACAGCAGTAACTACAGCAGGGTCCCCTTGCATAGCAGACAGTGAAAACAGGACTAATACTGTGCTGTATATGCCCTCATCTGCCACTCATAAAATTAGTAAAAAATGTTACAGTTGGCTTACAGATCCAACCAAGATACGCTGAACATAGAGAATGGTTGACATGGTAGCCCATTTGGGACACTGTACTTTTAGTATCATTTCCATAATAATCATCAACTGAACCAAAAAGGTGAATGTAAAACTTGCTTAACCATAACTTGTAATATGATATTAAAACGTACTTAGCACCCAACAAAAATGGACAATGCAAAACACTGATATCAAGAGTCCCAACTCAAGGACTCTTGAAATACAATATCAATGGTAAGGAACATCTGGAGTAGCCAGGCAGACCATGACAATAATAGTATAGTACAGATGAAATAATAATGACTCACTCCAAGTAAATAAATGATGAAACGGTTTTACCGGTATCCCAATAAAACTAAAAAAATTGTATGGTATCAGTAGGAAATAACGGTTCCAGGTAATGTAGCTTCAGGATGGAGTCCAGATGCTTGTACCTCCAGTGGCAATAGACAGGAAACTGGGCCTAGCTAAACCCTGACCAATATGGGAACGGGATATAAGAAGCCCTACCTATCTAAATACAAAGCACCCGCCCCAAAAGGGGTGACCCTGTCCAGAACCTGCCTCGATGTTTAAGTAGAGGGAGTTTGTCATCCACACCAAACAATCCCGTCAGTCATGGAGGCCTGCTGATTGTGGCACAGCCAGTGGGAGACGCAATGACAAGCAGAAACTCTGCACTTTCGTCATACTTTGTAGCAGATGAGAGCACGTCAGTTCTGCCTATTAGACAACACCATACCCTCACTATGGGGAGCCCCACACATGACGAAAGGGGCATAGTGACTTCCAGGAAGCAGTTCACAGGCCCCTGGTGTGCCTTTTGCCTCTTCACTTAAAGAGGATAACAATAACTAATACGATATTTTCCGCATTCAATAGTAGAAATTAATTCTTTCAAAATGTGCAATTCCAGACTGCTGGAATTCACTGTATCCGACATACTTGCTGGCTGTCGGCCAGAGAAGAATTACTACAGGCATAATTTTTTGTCCAGCCGAAAGCTGGCATATATGCCGGAAAGTGGCCGGTTCCCAATATGGTGAATGGGGATCTGTCAGTGCACAGTGGTATCTGACTATGCCGGACACGGTGAACTCCAGCAGTCTGTTCATCACCCAGAACAAAGCGCATATGTGAACCCAGCCTTATAAATAGTCATTCTACTGACCAGGAGAGCCTGAGGATTGAGCTCTACTGTTCTCCTTTGGTATTGCACCAGGTTTCTTTTGTTATGGAAGTGTTTGAGAAGTAAAAAAAGTGATGGACATCCCTACACCTCAGGGCCCCTCCCCCACAATACTAGCGTTAGGTAAAGAGAGATACTAAGAGCAGGTAGCTTTAAAGGAAGTGTGTCATCACAAAATGACCTAGTGTTTAAAGGGAGTCTGTCAGTAGATTTACCCCTTTTTAACAGTTGCCATACCGCTGTAGCCGCAAAACAGATGATTAACACAGTACCTTTATATGTTTTGGTGGACTTTTAAATATGCCAAAAACGAACTTTGATGAGGGCTCGCAAGTGCCCAGGGCGGAGTCCACCGGGTTGGAGCCCAGGCAGCTCTGCCTCTTCGGCTCTTATCCCCGCCCAGCCTCCTCCTCTGCCCGCCTATCTGTTGTCTCTCCCCCTCAGCGAGATCCCGCGCCGATGCGATAACTTCCTTGGCCGGGGCATGCGCACTGCCATGCCCATTGCTGACACGGCATCGCAGTAGCTTATGCGCATGCCCCGAACAAGGTAGTCATCGCGTCGACGCGGGATCTCGCTGAGGGGGAGAGACAACAGATAGGCGGGCAGAGGAGGAGGCTGGGCGGGGATAAGAGCCGAAGAGGCAGAGCTGCCTGGGCTCCAACCCGGTGGACTCTGCCCTGGGCACTTGCGAGCCCTCATCAAAGTTCGTTTTTGGCATATTTAAAAGTCCACCAAAGCATATAAAGGTACTGTGTTAATCATCTGTTTTGCGGCTACAGCGGTATGGCAACTGTTAAAAAGGGGTAAATCTGCTGTCAGACTCCCTTTAAATCATGTTTTTATGTTTGACATATTTTAAAGAATTTTTGATGTTATTTTTAATTATCCATGTCAATATCTATATTTAAACAAAAAAACTAAACATAAAATTCTGCAGTTTTAGCTCTTGCTACTAAGCCTGATAGGCGCCACTTCTTGGTCTGTACAGATCACTTTACCTCAGTTACCTGCTTATCTATACACAGAGGTGATCCTTACAGGCATAATTAGAATGACAGATAAGACAGGATCCACCATTCACAACAGGTGATTGTCTATTCTTCTCTTGTTCAATGACTTCCGCACAGGTCACAGAACATGCCTAGACAACTCTCTCATAGAGGTCAATGAGGTTTCCCTCCCCAGTGGGATTTGTCAGGCACTGGCGGTGTCTGGCATAGACAGGATCCGACAATTCAGGCATTCTGTTCCTATGAACATAATACTGGAATTTAAATGCCTTACTGCTGCTGTGAGGGAAAGCTGTTATCTGCTAGTAAAATAGTATATTGTAGAATTGGGAGAACAGTATAACAGCTCTCTTATTCTCTTGATAGCCTTAGATAAAGATGCATGCAGGTGGTCATTGCACTTATCACTTATCAGTATACAAGTCCTTCTAAAAAAATTAGCATATTGTGATAAAGTTCATTATTTTCTGTAATGTACTGATAAACATTGGACTTTCATATATTTTAGATTCATTACACACCAACTGAAGTAGTTCAAGCCTTTTATTGTTTTAATATTGATGATTTTGTCATACAGCTCATGAAAACCCAAATTTCCTATCTAAAAAAATTTGCATATTTCATCCGACCAATAAAAGAAAAGTGTTTTTAATACAAAAAAAAGTCAACCTTCAAATAATTATGTTCAGTTATGCACTCAATACTTGGTCGGGAATCCTTTTGCAGAAATGACTGCTTCAATGCGGCGTGGCATGGAGGCAATCAGCCTGTGGCACTGCTGAGGTGTTATGGAGGCCCAGGATGCTTCGATAGCGGCCTTAAGCTCATCCAGAGTGTTGGGTCTTGCGTCTCTCAACTTTCTCTTCCCAATATCCCACAGATTCTCTATGGGGTTCAGGTCAGGAGAGTTGGCAGGCCAATTGAGCACAGTAATACCATGGTCAGTAAACCATTTATCAGTGGTTTTGGCACTGTGAGCAGGTGCCAGGTCGTGCTGAAAAATGAAATCTTCATCTCCATAAAGCTTTTCAGCAGATGGAAGCATGAAGTGCTCCAAAATCTCCTGATAGCTAGCTGCATTGACCCTGCCCTTGATAAAACACAGTGGACCAACAGCAGCAGCTGACATGGCACCCCAGACCATCACTGACTGTGGGTACTTGACACTGGACTTCAGGCATTTTGGCATTTCCCTCTCCCCAGTCTTCCTCCAGACTCTGGCACCTTGATTTCCGAATGACATGCAACAGTCCAGTGCTGCTTCTTTGTAGCCCAGGTCAGGCGCTTCTGCCGCTGTTTCTGGTTCAAAAGTGGCTTGACCTGGGGAATGCGGCACCTGTAGCCCATTTCCTGCACACACCTGTACACGATGGCTCTGGATGTTTCTACTCCAGACTCAGTCCACTGCTTCCGCAGGTCCCCCAAGGTCTGGAATCGGTCCTTCTCCACAATCTTCCTCAGGGTCCGGTCACCTCTTCTCGTTGTGCAGCGTTTTCTGCCACACTTTTTCCTTCCCACAGACTTCCCACTGAGGTGCCTTGATACAGCACTCTGGGAACAGCCTATTCGTTCAGAAATTTCTTTCTGTGTCTTACCCTCTTGCTTGAGGGTGTCAATGATGGCCTTCTGGACAGCAGTCAGGTCGGCAGTCTTACCCATGATTGCGGTTTTGAGTAATGAACCAGGCTGGGAGTTTTTAAAAGCCTCAGGAATCTTTTGCAGGTGTTTAGCGTTAATTAGTTGATTCAGATGATTAGGTTAATAGCTCGTTTAGAGAACCTTTTCATGATATGCTAATTTTTTTAGATAGGAATTTTGGGTTTTCATGAGCTGTATGCCAAAATCATCAATATTAAAACAATAAAAGGCTTGAACTACTTCAGTTGTGTGTAATGAATCTAAAATATACGAAGGTCTAATGTTTATCAGTACATTACAGAAAATAATGAACTTTATCACAATATGCTAATTTTTTTAGAAGGACCTGTAATGTGTGATGCTCTTCCTTCTCTGGCTGCGGTCTTGGTCTGAGTGAGAACGTCAAGCAAAGTTTTCTGTATTAAAAGTCCAAAGAAAGAGAAAGCTAAGAGCCAAGATGGGAAGTAGAATACATGGTGGGACTTCATAAAATTATATCAAGAAAACCATCCACCAGTTCTTTGTAAAAAAATAAATAAAAAATACATGGAATATTCACATATAGACAGTTAATATATATCATAACTTTTTTATGGTAATGTCCTTTTAAGAGTGGATCAGGGTGACTGGTTTTATATCCATTTATTTATCATTATGATCCTAAACTGCATTATTTTCTTACTTGGCACCGAACAATAATTTCTGCTTACTATAATTGCACAATAAAACTGTAACGTCTTTACTTAAAAACTAATGATCTTTGCCTAATTTTTGTAATATATTACCAGGAAGTTTGCATTGGTATTAAAATGTAATCACGGTATTTATGGTCATTTGCAGGTCAGAATGAAAAGTTGATGTAATGTGAAATTTAATAAGAAAATGAAGGCTGTAGATCACGATCTACCTCCTCCATCCCCCCCACAGATAATGCAGTGAGGATTACTGTTCAGTCCATTATGAAGCCATTTCCATGCCTTCTAGTGTTTACTGTACATGGATCTGCTCATCAATATTGTAACCCTCCCTTCTATGGAGGAGCTCCGAAAGTGTATTCCTGGCAGCTGGGTAGGCACAGACTGCTTGCATTGTGCTGTACAGCGCTTGCATTTATTACAGGGACTGTTCATGTGTTTTCCATCACTGCAATTCATATTAGCTATAAAGGCTTAGGCTCCTATTAGAGGGGCACATAGTCTTTCATTAAAGGAGTTATCCCATGATTAATGTAAAAAATGAAAATCTCTTTCTAACAAAGCGAGAACCAGCCCTGAACCTCCCATGGATCCAAATATCTCCCCATTCATTGCTCTGCTAGATTTATATCAAGCTGATAGCTCAAGGGGAGTGTCTTTTCTGCTGTAGTTAAGGAGGCGTGTCCATGCTCTGCCTATCACAGCTCAGGAGACAGTTCAGCATTCGGCGCAGGCGCGGTGAGGGAGAAACGCTTGCAGGCTGCCTGCTTCTTCACCGCGCCTGCGCCGAATACTGAACAGCGTGAGATTTCACCAGAGCACAGGGCTGGCAGACAGATGCAATTGCTGCCTGGCCCTGTCACTCAGGACTTGGAGGGAGGCGACAAAGGTGGGAGAACGGAGCCTCTAGGAGCAGGAACAACGCTCCTAGAGGCTAATTAGCATATTATAAAAGTTAGATTTCTGGCGTAACGGGGGCATAGATAAAAGTAGGAATAGGCTAGTTAGTAGGGATGAGCGAACTCGAACTGTATAGTTCGGGTTCGTACCGAATTTTGGGGTGTCCGTGACACGGACCCGAACCCGGACATTTTCGTAAAAGTCCGGGTTCGGGTTCGGTGTTCGTCGCTTTCTTGGCGCTTTTGTGACGCTTTCTTGGCGCTTTTTGAAAGGCTGCAAAGCCAATCAACAAGCGTCATACTACTTGCCCCAAGAGGCCGTCACAGCCATGCCTACTATTGGCATGGCTGTGATTGGCCAGAGCACCATGTGACCCAGCCTCTATTTAAGCTGGAGTCACATAGCGCCGCCCGTCACTCTGCTCTGATTAGCGTAGGGAGAGGTTGCGGCTGCGACAGTAGGGCGAGATTAGGCAGATTAACTCCTCCAAAGGACTTGATTAATCGATCGATCTGCAGCTGTGGATCATTGAGCTGCTGAAATTCAATTGCTCACTGTTTTTAGGCTGCCCAGACCGTTTGTCAGTCACTTTTTTCTGGGGTGATCGGCGGCCATTTTGTGTCTTGTGGTGCGCCAGCACAAGCTGCGACCATGTCCTTTTTACCCTCAATGGTGTGGTTGTTTTTTGGCTAAAGCCTACATCAGGGTGAAGCTGTCACACCAAGTGCATTTAACCAGCAATAGTCTGTTTATTTTTTGGCCATATACTACATCAGGGGCAAGCTGCGCCTGTCACCAAGTGCATTTAACCCTCAATAGTGTGGTTGTTTTTTGGCTAAAGACTACATCAGGGTGAAGCTGTCACACCAAGTGCATTTAACCAGCAATAGTCTGTTAATTTTTTTGGCATATACTACATCAGGGGCAAGCTGCGCCCATCACCAAGTGCATTTAACCCTCAGTAGCGTGGTTGGTCAAGCTGTCACACCAAGTGCATTTAATCAGCAATAGTCTGTTCATTTTTTGGCCATATACTACATCAGGGGCAAGCTGCGCCCGTCACCAAGTGCATTTAACCCTCAGTAGTGTGGTTGGTCAAGCTGTCACACCAAGTGCATTTAACCAGCAATAGTCTGTTCATTTTTTGGCCATATACTACCTCAGGGGCAAGCTGCGCCCGTCACCAAGTGCATTTAACCCTCAGTAGTGTGGTTGGTCAAGCTGTCACACCAAGTGCATTTAACCAGCAATAGTGTGGTTATTTTTTGGCCATATCCCAGTCTAATTATGTCAGTAAATCCATACCGGTCACCCAGCGCCTAAATACTAGGCCTCAAATTTATATCCCGCTAAATCTGTCGTTACCGCTGTACTGTTGTGGCTGGGCAAGTTATTTAGTGTCCGTCAAAGCACATTTTTTGTTCAGGGTTGAAATACAATTCCCAATTTAGCAATTTCATAATTTAGTGGTTTCTGCTATATCAGAGCTATTTGAAATCTATCCCTAAAAGGGTATATAATATTCAAGGTGCACATAGGGTCATTCAGAATAACTTCACACACACGCTACTGTGCATTTCCAAGTCTAATTCTGTCACTAAATCCATACCGGTCACCCAGCGCCTAAATACTAGGCCTCAAATTTATATCCCGCTAAATCTGTCGTTACCGCTGTACTGTTGTGGCTGGGCAAGTTATTTAGTGTCCATCAAAGCACATTTTTTGTTCAGGGTTGAAATACAATTCCCAATTTAGCAATTTCATAATTTAGTGGTTTCTGCTATATCAGAGCTATTTGAAATCTATCCCTAAAAGGGTATATAATATTCAAGGTGCACATAGGGTCATTCAGAATAACTTCACACACATGCTACTGTGCATTTCCAAGTCTAATTCTGTTAGTAAATCCATACCGGTCACCCAGCGCCTAAATACTAGGCCTCAAATTTATATCCCGCTAAATCTGTCGTTACCGCTGTACTGTTGTGGCTGGGCAAGTTATTTAGTGTCCGTCAAAGCACATTTTTTGTTCTAGGTTGAAATACAATTCCCAATTTAGCAATTTCATAATTTAGTAGTTTCTGCTATATCAGAGCTATTTGAAATCTATCCCTAAAAGGGTATATAATATTCAAGGTGCACATAGGGTCATTCAGAATAACTTCACACACACGCTACTGTGCATTTCCAAGTCTAATTCTGTTAGTAAATCCATACCGGTCACCCAGTGCCTAAATACTAGGCCTCAAATTTATATCCCGCTAAATCTGTCGTTACCGCTGTACTGTTGTGGCTGGGCAAGTTATTTAGTGTCCGTCAAAGCACATTTTTTGTTCTGGGTTGAAATACAATTCCCAATTTAGCAATTTCATAATTTAGTGGTTTCTGCTATATCAGAGCTATTTGAAATCTATCCCTAAAAGGGTATATAATATTCAAGGTGCACATAGGGTCATTCAGAATAACTTCACACACACGCTACTGTGCATTTCCAAGTCTAATTCTGTTAGTAAATCCATACCGGTCACCCAGCGCCTAAATACTAGGCCTCAAATTTTTATCCCGCTAAATCTGTCGTCACCGCTGTACTGTTGTGGCTGGGCAAGTTATTTAATGTCCGTCAAAGCACATTTTTTGTTCTGGGTTGAAATACAATTCCCAATTTAGCAATTTCATAATTTAGTGGTTTCTGCTATATCAGAGCTATTTGAAATCTATCCCTAAAAGGGTATATAATATTCAAGGTGCACATAGGGTCATTCAGAATAACTTCACACACACGCTACTGTGCATTTCCAAGTCTAATTCTGTTAGTAAATCCATACCGGTCACCCAGCGCCTAAATACTAGGCCTCAAATTTATATCCCGCTAAATCTGTCGTTACCGCTGTACTGTTGTGGCTGGGCAAGTTATTTAGTGTCCGCCAAAGCACATTTTTTGTTCTGGGTTGAAATACAATCCCCAATTTAGCAATTTCATAATTTAGTGGTTTCTGCTATATCAGAGCTATTTGAAATCTATCCCTAAAAGGGTATATAATATTCAAGGTGCACATAGGGTCATTCAGAATAACTTCACACACACGCTACTGTGCATTTCCAAGTCTAATTCTGTTAGTAAATCCATACCGGTCACCCAGCGCCTAAATACTAGGCCTCAAATTTATATTCAGCTGAATTTGAATACAATACATTGGGCCAAATAATATTTTTGTTGTTGTGGTGAACCATAACAATGAGGAAAACATCTAGTAAGGGACGCGGACGTGGACATGGTCGTGGTGGTGTTAGTGGACCCTCTGGTGCTGGGAGAGGACGTGGCCGTTCTGCCACATCCACACGTCCTAGTGTACCAACTACCTCAGGTCCCAGTAGCCGCCAGAATTTACAGCGATATATGGTGGGGCCCAATGCCGTTCTAAGGATGGTAAGGCCTGAGCAGGTACAGGCATTAGTCAATTGGGTGGCCGACAGTGGATTCAGCACGTTCACATTATCTCCCACCCAGTCTTCTGCAGAAAGCGCACAGATGGCGCCTGAAAACCAACCCCATCAGTCTGTCACATCACCCCCATGTATACCAGGGAAACTGTCTGAGCCTCAAGTTATGCAGCAGTCTCTTATGCTGTTTGAAGACTCCGCTGGCAGGGTTTCCCAAGGGCATCCACCTAGCCCTTCCCCAGCGGTGAAAGACATAGAATGCACTGACGCACAACCACTTATGTTTCCTGATGATGAGGACATGGGAATACCACCTCAGCACGTCTCTGATGATGACGAAACACAGGTGCCAACTGCTGCGTCTTTCTGCAGTGTGCAGACTGAACAGGAGGTCAGGGATCAAGACTGGGTGGAAGACGATGCAGGGGACGATGAGGTCCTAGACCCCACATGGAATGAAGGTCGTGCCACTGACTTTCACAGTTCGGAGGAAGAGGCAGTGGTGAGACCGAGCCAACAGCGTAGCAAAAGAGGGAGCAGTGGGCAAAAGCAGAACACCCGCCGCCAAGAGACTCCGCCTGCTACTGACCGCCGCCATCTGGGACCGAGCACCCCAAAGGCAGCTTCAAGGAGTTCCCTGGCATGGCACTTCTTCAAACAATGTGCTGACGACAAGACCCGAGTGGTTTGCACGCTGTGCCATCAGAGCCTGAAGCGAGGCATTAACGTTCTGAACCTGAGCACAACCTGCATGACCAGGCACCTGCATGCAAAGCATGAACTGCAGTGGAGTAAACACCTTAAAACCAAGGAAGTCACTCAGGCTCCCCCTGCTACCTCTTCTGCTGCTGCCGCCTCGGCCTCTTCTGCTGCTGCCGCCTCAGCCTCTTCCTCCGCCTCTGGAGGAACGTTGGCACCTGCCGCCCAGCAAACAGGGGATGTACCACCAACACCACCACCACCTCCGTCACCAAGCGTCTCAACCATGTCACACGGCAGCGTTCAGCTCTCCATCTCACAAACATTTGAGAGAAAGCGTAAATTCCCACCTAGCCACCCTCGATCCCTGGCCCTGAATGCCAGCATTTCTAAACTACTGGCCTATGAAATGCTGTCATTTAGGCTGGTGGACACAGACAGCTTCAAACAGCTCATGTCGCTTGCTGTCCCACAGTATGTTGTTCCCAGCCGCCACTACTTCTCCAAGAGAGCCGTGCCTTCCCTGCACAACCAGGTATCCGATAAAATCAAGTGTGCACTGCGCAACGCCATCTGTAGCAAGGTCCACCTAACCACAGATACGTGGACCAGTAAGCACGGCCAGGGACGCTATATCTCCCTAACTGCACACTGGGTAAATGTAGTGGCAGCTGGGCCCCAGACGGAGAGCTGTTTGGCGCACGTCCTTCCGCCGCCAAGGATCGCAGGGCAACATTCTTTGCCTCCTGTTGCCACCTCCTCCTTCTCGGCTTCCTCCTCCTCTTCTTCCACCTGCTCATCCAGTCAGCCACACACCTTCACCACCAACTTCAGCACAGCCCGGGGTAAACGTCAGCAGGCCATTCTGAAACTCATATGTTTGGGGGACAGGCCCCACACCGCACAGGAGTTGTGGCGGGGTATAGAACAACAGACCGACGAGTGGTTGCTGCCGGTGAGCCTCAAGCCCGGCCTGGTGGTGTGTGATAATGGGCGAAATCTCGTTGCAGCTCTGGGACTAGCCAATTTGACGCACATCCCTTGCTTGGCGCATGTGCTGAATTTGGTGGTGCAGAAGTTCATTCACAACTACCCCGACATGTCAGAGCTGCTGCATAAAGTGCGGGCCGTCTGTTCGCGCTTCCGGCGTTCACATCCTGCTGCTGCTCGCCTGTCTGCGCTACAGCGTAACTTCGGCCTTCCCGCTCACCGCCTCATATGCGACGTGCCCACCAGGTGGAACTCCACCTTGCACATGCTGGACAGACTGTGCGAGCAGCAGCAGGCCATAGTGGAGTTTCAGCTGCAGCACGCACGGGTCAGTCGCACTACAGAACAGCACCACTTCACCACCAATGACTGGGCCTCCATGCGAGACCTGTGTGCCCTGTTGCGCTGTTTCGAGTACTCCACCAACATGGCCAGTGGCGATGACGCCGTTATCAGCGTTACAATACCACTTCTATGTCTCCTTGAGAAAACACTTAGGGCGATGATGCAAGAGGAGGTGGCCCAGGAGGAGGAGGAGGAGGAAGAGGGGTCATTTTTAGCACTTTCAGGCCAGTCTCTTCGAAGTGACTCAGAGGGAGGTTTTTGGCAACAGCAGAGGCCAGGTACAAATGTGGCCAGACAGGGCCCACTACTGGAGGACGAGGAGGACGAGGAGGAGGTGGAGGAGGATGAGGATGAAGCATGGTCACAGCGGGGTGGCACCCAATGCAGCTCGGGTCCATCACTGGTGCGTGGCTGGGGGGAAAGGCAGGACGATGACGATACGCCTCCCACAGAGGACAGCTTGTCCTTACCCCTGGGCAGCCTGGCACACATGAGCGACTACATGCTGCAGTGCTTGCGCAACGACAGCAGAGTTGCCCACATTTTAACCTGTGGGGACTACTGGGTTGCCACCCTGCTGGATCCACGCTACAAAGACAATGTGCCCACCTTACTTCCTGCACTGGAGCGTGATACGAAGATGCGCGAGTACAAGCGCACGTTGGTAGACGCGCTACTGAGAGCATTCCCAAATGTCACAGGGGAACAAGTGGAAGGCCAAGGCAGAGGAGGAGCAAGAGGTCGCCAAGGCAGCTGTGTCACGGCCAGCTCCTCTGAGGGCAGGGTTAGCATGGCAGAGATGTGGAAAAGTTTTGTCAACACGCCACAGCTAACTGCACCACCACCTGATACGCAATGTGTTAGCAGGAGGCAACATTTCACTAACATGGTGGAACAGTACGTGTGCACACCCCTCCACGTACTGACTGATGGTTCGGCCCCATTCAATTTCTGGGTCTCTAAATTGTCCACGTGGCCAGAGCTAGCCTTTTATGCCTTGGAGGTGCTGGCCTGCCCGGCGGCCAGCATTTTGTCTGAACGTGTATTCAGCACGGCAGGGGGCGTCATTACAGACAAACGCAGCCGCCTGTCTACAGCCAATGTGGACAAGCTGACGTTCATAAAAATGAACCAGGCATGGATCCCACAGGACCTGTCCGTCCCTTGTCCAGATTAGACATTAACTACCTCCCCTTAACCATATATTATTGGACTCCAGGGCACTTCCTCATTCAATCCTATTTTTATTTTCATTTTACCATTATATTGCGAGGCTACCCAAAGTTGAATGAACCTCTCCTCTGTCTGGGTGCCGGGGCCTAAATATATGCCAATGGACTGTTCCAATGTTGGGTGACGAGAAGCCTGATTCTCTGCTATGACATGCAGACTAATTCTCTGCTGACATGAAGCCAGATCCTCTGTTACGGGACCTCTCTCCTCTGCCTGGGTGCTGGGCCTAAATATCTGACAATGGACTGTTGCAGTGGTGGCTGACGTGAAGCCTGATTTTCTGCTATGACATGCAGACTGATTCTCTGCTGACATGAAGCCAGATCCTCTGTTACGGGACCTCTCTCCTCTGCCTGGGTGCTGGGCCTAAATATCTGACAATGGACTGTTGCAGTGGTGGCTGACGTGAAGCCTGATTTTCTGCTATGACATGCAGACTGATTCTCTGCTGACATGAAGCCAGATCCTCTGTTACGGGACCTCTCTCCTCTGCCTGTGTGCTGGGCCTAAATATATGACAATGGACTGTTGCAGTGGTGGCTGACGTGAAGCCTCATTCTCTGCTATGACATGCAGACTAATTCTCTGCTGACATGAAGCCAGATTGTCTGTTACGGGACCTCTCTCCTCTGCCTGGGTGATGGGACTAAATTTATGAAAATGGACTCTTACAGTGGTGGGTGACGTGAAGCCTGATTCTCTGCTATTATATGAAGACTGATTCTCTGCTGACATGAAGCCAGATTGTCTGTTACGGGACCTCTCTCCTCTGCCTGGGTGCTGGGCCTAAATATATGCCAATGGACTGTTGCAGTGGTGGCTGACGTGAAGCCTCATTCTCTGCTATGACATGCAGACTAATTCTCTGCTGACATGAAGCCAGATTGTCTGTTACGGGTCCTCTCTCCTCTGCCTGGGTGCTGGGCCTAAATATCTGACAATGGACTGTTGCATTGGTGGCTGACGTGAAGCCTGATTCTCTGCTATGACATGCAGACTGATTCTCTGCTGACATGAAGCCAGATCCTCTGTTACGGGATCCTCTCTCCTCTGCCTGGGTGCTGGGCCTAAATATCTGACAATGGACTGTTGCAGTGGTGGCTGACGTGAAGCCTGATTTTCTGCTATGACATGCAGACTGATTCTCTGCTGACATGAAGCCAGATCCTCTGTTACGGGACCTCTCTCCTCTGCCTGGGTGCTGGGCCTAAATATCTGACAATGGACTGTTGCAGTGGTGGCTGACGTGAAGCCTGATTTTCTGCTATGACATGCAGACTGATTCTCTGCTGACATGAAGCCAGATCCTCTGTTACGGGACCTCTCTCCCCTGCCTGTGTGCTGGGCCTAAATATATGCCAATGGACTGTTGCAGTGGTGGCTGACGTGAAGCCTCATTCTCTGCTATGACATGCAGACTAATTCTCTGCTGACATGAAGCCAGATTGTCTGTTACGGGACCTCTCTCCTCTGCCTGGGTGCTGGGCCTAAATTTATGAAAATGGACTCTTACAGTGGTGGGTGACGTGAAGCCTGATTCTCTGCTATGATATGAAGACTGATTCTCTGCTGACATGAAGCCAGATTGTCTGTTACGGGACCTCTCTCCTCTGCCTGGGTGCTGGGCCTAAATATCTGACAATGGACTGTTGCAGTGGTGGCTGACGTGAAGCCTGATTTTCTGCTATGACATGCAGACTGATTCTCTGCTGACATGAAGCCAGATCCTCTGTTACGGGACCTCTCTCCTCTGCCTGTGTGCTGGGCCTAAATATATGACAATGGACTGTTGCAGTGGTGGCTGACGTGAAGCCTCATTCTCTGCTATGACATGCAGACTAATTCACTGCTGACATGAAGCCAGATTGTCTGTTACGGGACCTCTCTCCTCTGCCTGGGTGCTGGGCCTAAATTTATGAAAATGGACTCTTACAGTGGTGGGTGACGTGAAGCCTGATTCTCTGCTATGATATGAAGACTGATTCTCTGCTGACATGAAGCCAGATTGTCTGTTACGGGACCTCTCTCCTCTGCCTGGGTGCTGGGCCTAAATATCTGACAATGGACTGTTGCAGTGGTGGCTGACGTGAAGCCTGATTTTCTGCTATGACATGCAGACTGATTCTCTGCTGACATGAAGCCAGATCCTCTGTTACGGGACCTCTCTCCTCTGCCTGTGTGCTGGGCCTAAATATATGACAATAGACTGTTGCAGTGGTGGCTGACGTGAAGCCTCATTCTCTGCTATGACATGCAGACTAATTCTCTGCTGACATGAAGCCAGATTGTCTGTTACGGGACCTCTCTCCTCTGCCTGGGTGCTGGGCCTAAATTTATGAAAATGGACTCTTACAGTGGTGGGTGACGTGAAGCCTGATTCTCTGCTATTATATGAAGACTGATTCTCTGCTGACATGAAGCCAGATTGTCTGTTACGGGACCTCTCTCCTCTGCCTGGGTGCTGGGCCTAAATATATGCCAATGGACTGTTGCAGTGGTGGCTGACGTGAAGCCTCATTCTCTGCTATGACATGCAGACTAATTCTCTGCTGACATGAAGCCAGATTGTCTGTTACGGGTCCTCTCTCCTCTGCCTGGGTGCTGGGCCTAAATATCTGACAATGGACTGTTGCATTGGTGGCTGACGTGAAGCCTGATTCTCTGCTATGACATGCAGACTGATTCTCTGCTGACATGAAGCCAGATCCTCTGTTACGGGATCCTCTCTCCTCTGCCTGGGTGCTGGGCCTAAATATCTGACAATGGACTGTTGCAGTGGTGGCTGACGTGAAGCCTGATTTTCTGCTATGACATGCAGACTGATTCTCTGCTGACATGAAGCCAGATCCTCTGTTACGGGACCTCTCTCCTCTGCCTGGGTGCTGGGCCTAAATATCTGACAATGGACTGTTGCAGTGGTGGCTGACGTGAAGCCTGATTTTCTGCTATGACATGCAGACTGATTCTCTGCTGACATGAAGCCAGATCCTCCGTTACGGGACCTCTCTCCCCTGCCTGTGTGCTGGGCCTAAATATATGCCAATGGACTGTTGCAGTGGTGGCTGACGTGAAGCCTCATTCTCTGCTATGACATGCAGACTAATTCTCTGCTGACATGAAGCCAGATTGTCTGTTACGGGACCTCTCTCCTCTGCCTGGGTGCTGGGCCTAAATTTATGAAAATGGACTCTTACAGTGGTGGGTGACGTGAAGCCTGATTCTCTGCTATGATATGAAGACTGATTCTCTGCTGACATGAAGCCAGATTGTCTGTTACGGGACCTCTCTCCTCTGCCTGGGTGCTGGGCCTAAATATCTGACAATGGACTGTTGCAGTGGTGGCTGACGTGAAGCCTCATTCTCTGCTATGACATGCAGACTAATTCTCTGCTGACATGAAGCCAGATTGTCTGTTACGGGACCTCTCTCCTCTGCCTGGGTGCTTGGCCTAAATATATGCCAATGGACTGTTGCAGTGGTGGCTGACGTGAAGCCTCATTCTCTGCTATGACATGCAGACTAATTCTCTGCTGACATGAAGCCAGATTGTCTGTTACGGGACCTCTCTCCTCTGCCTGGGTGCTGGGCCTAAATTTATGAAAATGGACTCTTACAGTGGTGGGTGACGTGAAGCCTGATTCTCTGCTATGATATGAAGACTGATTCTCTGCTGACATGAAGCCAGATTGTCTGTTACGGGACCTCTCTCCTCTGCCTGGGTGCTGGGCCTAAATATCTGACAATGGACTGTTGCAGTGGTGGCTGACGTGAAGCCTCATTCTCTGCTATGACATGCAGACTAATTCTCTGCTGACATGAAGCCAGATTGTCTGTTACGGGACCTTTCTCCTCTGCCTGGGTGCTGGGCCTAAATATCTGACAATGGACTGTTGCAGTGGTGGCTGACGTGAAGCCTCATTCTCTGCTATGACATGCAGACTAATTCTCTGCTGACATGAAGCCAGATTGTCTGTTACGGGACCTCTCTCCTCTGCCTGGGTGCTGGGCCTAAATATATGCCAATGGACTGTTGCAGTGGTGGCTGACGTGAAGCCTCATTCTCTGCTATGACATGCAGACTAATTCTCTGCTGACATGAAGCCAGATTGTCTGTTACGGGACCTCTCTCCTCTGCCTGGGTGCTGGGCCTAAATTTATGAAAATAGAATGTTGCAGTGGTGGGTGACGTGAAGCCTGATTCTCTGCTATGATATGAAGACTGATTCTCTGCTGACATGAAGCCAGATTGTCTGTTACGGGACCTCTCTCCTCTGCCTGGGTGCTGGGCCTAAATATCTGACAATGGACTGTTGCAGTGGTGGCTGACGTGAAGCCTCATTCTCTGCTATGACATGCAGACTGATTCTCTGCTGACATGAAGCCAGATTGTCTGTTACGGGACCTCTCTCCTCTGCCTGGGTGCTGGGCCTAAATATATGCCAATGGACTGTTGCAGTGGTGGCTGACGTGAAGCCTCATTCTCTGCTATGACATGCAGACTAATTCTCTGCTGACATGAAGCCAGATTGTCTGTTACGGGACCTCTCTCCTCTGCCTGGGTGCTGGGCCTAAATTTATGAAAATGGAATGTTGCAGTGGTGGGTGACGTGAAGCTTGATTCTCTGCTGCTATGATATGAAGACTGATTCTCTGCTGACATGAAGCCAGATTGTCTGTTACGGGACCTCTCTCCTCTGCCTGGGTGCTGGGCCTAAATTTATGAAAATGGAATGTTGCAGTGGTGGGTGACGTGAAGCCTGATTCTCTGCTATGATATGAAGACTGATTCTCTGCTGACATGAAGCCAGATTGTCTGTTACGGGACCTCTCTCCTCTGCCTGGGTGCTGGGCCTAAATTTATGAAAATGGAATGTTGCAGTGGTGGGTGACGTGAAGCCTGATTCTCTGCTATGATATGAAGACTGATTCTCTGCTGACATGAAGCCAGATTGTCTGTTACGGGACCTCTCTCCTCTGCCTGGGTGCTGGGCCTAAATTTATGAAAATGGACTGTTGCATTGGTGGCTGACGTGAAGCCTGATTCTCTGCTATGACATGAAGACTGATTCTCTGCTGACATGAAGCCAGATTGTCTGTTACGGGACCTCTCTCCTCTGCCTGGGTGCTGGGCCTAAATATATGAAAATGGAATGTTGCAGTGGTGGGTGACGTGAAGCCTGATTCTCTGCTATGATATGAAGACTGATTCTCTGCTGACATGAAGCCAGATTGTCTGTTACGGGACCTCTCTCCTCTGCCTGGGTGCTGGGCCTAAATTTATGAAAATGGAATGTTGCAGTGGTGGGTGACGTGAAGCCTGATTCTCTGCTATGATATGAAGACTGATTCTCTGCTGACATGAACCCAGATTGTCTGTTACAGGACCTCTCTCCTCTGCCTGGGTGCTGGGCCTAAATTTATGAAAATGGACTCTTACAGTGGTGGGTGACGTGAAGCCTGATTCTCTGCTATGACATGAAGACTGATTCTCTGCTATGACATGAAGACTGATTCTCTGCTGACATGAAGCCAGATCCTCTGTTACGGGACCTCTCTCCTCTGCCTGGGTGCTGGGCCTAAATATCTGACAATGGACTGTTGCAGTGGTGGCTGACGTGAAGCCTGATTTTCTGCTATGACATGCAGACTGATTCTCTGCTGACATGAAGCCAGATCCTCTGTTACGGGACCTCTCTCCTCTGCCTGGGTGCTGGGCCTAAATATCTGACAATGGACTGTTGCATTGGTGGCTGACGTGAAGCCTGATTCTCTGCTATGACATGCAGACTAATTCTCTGCTGACATGAAGCCAGATTCTCTGTTACGGGACCTCTCTCCTCTGCCTGGGTGCTGGGCCTAAATATCTGACAATGGACTGTTGCATTGGTGGCTGACGTGAAGCCTGATTCTCTGCTATGACATGCAGACTAATTCTCTGCTGACATGAAGCCAGATTGTCTGTTACGGGACCTCTCTCCTCTGCCTGGGTGCTGGGCCTAAATATCTGACAATGGACTGTTGCAGTGGTGGCTGACGTGAAGCCTGATTTTCTGCTATGACATGCAGACTGATTCTCTGCTGACATGAAGCCAGATCCTCTGTTACGGGACCTCTCTCCTCTGCCTGTGTGCTGGGCCTAAATATATGACAATGGACTGTTGCAGTGGTGGCTGACGTGAAGCCTCATTCTCTGCTATGACATGCAGACTAATTCTCTGCTGACATGAAGCCAGATTGTCTGTTACGGGACCTCTCTCCTCTGCCTGGGTGCTGGGCCTAAATTTATGAAAATGGACTCTTACAGTGGTGGGTGACGTGAAGCCTGATTCTCTGCTATTATATGAAGACTGATTCTCTGCTGACATGAAGCCAGATTGTCTGTTACGGGACCTCTCTCCTCTGCCTGGGTGCTGGGCCTAAATATATGCCAATGGACTGTTGCAGTGGTGGCTGACGTGAAGCCTCATTCTCTGCTATGACATGCAGACTAATTCTCTGCTGACATGAAGCCAGATTGTCTGTTACGGGTCCTCTCTCCTCTGCCTGGGTGCTGGGCCTAAATATCTGACAATGGACTGTTGCATTGGTGGCTGACGTGAAGCCTGATTCTCTGCTATGACATGCAGACTGATTCTCTGCTGACATGAAGCCAGATCCTCTGTTACGGGATCCTCTCTCCTCTGCCTGGGTGCTGGGCCTAAATATCTGACAATGGACTGTTGCAGTGGTGGCTGACGTGAAGCCTGATTTTCTGCTATGACATGCAGACTGATTCTCTGCTGACATGAAACCAGATCCTCTGTTACGGGACCTCTCTCCTCTGCCTGGGTGCTGGGCCTAAATATCTGACAATGGACTGTTGCAGTGGTGGCTGACGTGAAGCCTGATTTTCTGCTATGACATGCAGACTGATTCTCTGCTGACATGAAGCCAGATCCTCTGTTACGGGACCTCTCTCCCCTGCCTGTGTGCTGGGCCTAAATATATGCCAATGGACTGTTGCAGTGGTGGCTGACGTGAAGCCTCATTCTCTGCTATGACATGCAGACTAATTCTCTGCTGACATGAAGCCAGATTGTCTGTTACGGGACCTCTCTCCTCTGCCTGGGTGCTGGGCCTAAATTTATGAAAATGGACTCTTACAGTGGTGGGTGACGTGAAGCCTGATTCTCTGCTATGATATGAAGACTGATTCTCTGCTGACATGAAGCCAGATTGTCTGTTACGGGACCTCTCTCCTCTGCCTGGGTGCTGGGCCTAAATATCTGACAATGGACTGTTGCAGTGGTGGCTGACGTGAAGCCTCATTCTCTGCTATGACATGCAGACTAATTCTCTGCTGACATGAAGCCAGATTGTCTGTTACGGGACCTCTCTCCTCTGCCTGGGTGCTTGGCCTAAATATATGCCAATGGACTGTTGCAGTGGTGGCTGACGTGAAGCCTCATTCTCTGCTATGACATGCAGACTAATTCTCTGCTGACATGAAGCCAGATTGTCTGTTACGGGACCTCTCTCCTCTGCCTGGGTGCTGGGCCTAAATTTATGAAAATGGACTCTTACAGTGGTGGGTGACGTGAAGCCTGATTCTCTGCTATGATATGAAGACTGATTCTCTGCTGACATGAAGCCAGATTGTCTGTTACGGGACCTCTCTCCTCTGCCTGGGTGCTGGGCCTAAATATCTGACAATGGACTGTTGCAGTGGTGGCTGACGTGAAGCCTCATTCTCTGCTATGACATGCAGACTAATTCTCTGCTGACATGAAGCCAGATTGTCTGTTACGGGACCTTTCTCCTCTGCCTGGGTGCTGGGCCTAAATATCTGACAATGGACTGTTGCAGTGGTGGCTGACGTGAAGCCTCATTCTCTGCTATGACATGCAGACTAATTCTCTGCTGACATGAAGCCAGATTGTCTGTTACGGGACCTCTCTCCTCTGCCTGGGTGCTGGGCCTAAATATATGCCAATGGACTGTTGCAGTGGTGGCTGACGTGAAGCCTCATTCTCTGCTATGACATGCAGACTAATTCTCTGCTGACATGAAGCCAGAATGTCTGTTACGGGACCTCTCTCCTCTGCCTGGGTGCTGGGCCTAAATTTATGAAAATAGAATGTTGCAGTGGTGGGTGACGTGAAGCCTGATTCTCTGCTATGATATGAAGACTGATTCTCTGCTGACATGAAGCCAGATTGTCTGTTACGGGACCTCTCTCCTCTGCCTGGGTGCTGGGCCTAAATATCTGACAATGGACTGTTGCAGTGGTGGCTGACGTGAAGCCTCATTCTCTGCTATGACATGCAGACTGATTCTCTGCTGACATGAAGCCAGATTGTCTGTTACGGGACCTCTCTCCTCTGCCTGGGTGCTGGGCCTAAATATATGCCAATGGACTGTTGCAGTGGTGGCTGACGTGAAGCCTCATTCTCTGCTATGACATGCAGACTAATTCTCTGCTGACATGAAGCCAGATTGTCTGTTACGGGACCTCTCTCCTCTGCCTGGGTGCTGGGCCTAAATTTATGAAAATGGAATGTTGCAGTGGTGGGTGACGTGAAGCCTGATTCTCTGCTATGATATGAAGACTGATTCTCTGCTGACATGAAGCCAGATTGTCTGTTACGGGACCTCTCTCCTCTGCCTGGGTGCTGGGCCTAAATTTATGAAAATGGAATGTTGCAGTGGTGGGTGACGTGAAGCCTGATTCTCTGCTATGATATGAAGACTGATTCTCTGCTGACATGAAGCCAGATTGTCTGTTACGGGACCTCTCTCCTCTGCCTGGGTGCTGGGCCTAAATTTATGAAAATGGAATGTTGCAGTGGTGGGTGACGTGAAGCCTGATTCTCTGCTATGATATGAAGACTGATTCTCTGCTGACATGAAGCCAGATTGTCTGTTACGGGACCTCTCTCCTCTGCCTGGGTGCTGGGCCTAAATTTATGAAAATGGACTGTTGCATTGGTGGCTGACGTGAAGCCTGATTCTCTGCTATGACATGAAGACTGATTCTCTGCTGACATGAAGCCAGATTGTCTGTTACGGGACCTCTCTCCTCTGCCTGGGTGCTGGGCCTAAATATATGCCAATGGACTGTTGCAGTGGTGGCTGACGTGAAGCCTCATTCTCTGCTATGACATGCAGACTAATTCTCTGCTGACATGAAGCCAGATTGTCTGTTACGGGACCTCTCTCCTCTGCCTGGGTGCTGGGCCTAAATTTATGAAAATGGAATGTTGCAGTGGTGGGTGACGTGAAGCCTGATTCTCTGCTATGATATGAAGACTGATTCTCTGCTGACATGAAGCCAGATTGTCTGTTACGGGACCTCTCTCCTCTGCCTGGGTGCTGGGCCTAAATTTATGAAAATGGAATGTTGCAGTGGTGGGTGACGTGAAGCCTGATTCTCTGCTATGATATGAAGACTGATTCTCTGCTGACATGAAGCCAGATTGTCTGTTACGGGACCTCTCTCCTCTGCCTGGGTGCTGGGCCTAAATTTATGAAAATGGAATGTTGCAGTGGTGGGTGACGTGAAGCCTGATTCTCTGCTATGATATGAAGACTGATTCTCTGCTGACATGAAGCCAGATTGTCTGTTACAGGACCTCTCTCCTCTGCCTGGGTGCTGGGCCTAAATTTATGAAAATGGACTCTTACAGTGGTGGGTGACGTGAAGCCTGATTCTCTGCTATGACATGAAGACTGATTCTCTGCTATGACATGAAGACTGATTCTCTGCTGACATGAAGCCAGATCCTCTGTTACGGGACCTCTCTCCTCTGCCTGGGTGCTGGGCCTAAATATCTGACAATGGACTGTTGCAGTGGTGGCTGACGTGAAGCCTGATTTTCTGCTATGACATGCAGACTGATTCTCTGCTGACATGAAGCCAGATCCTCTGTTACGGGACCTCTCTCCTCTGCCTGGGTGCTGGGCCTAAATATCTGACAATGGACTGTTGCATTGGTGGCTGACGTGAAGCCTGATTCTCTGCTATGACATGCAGACTAATTCTCTGCTGACATGAAGCCAGATTCTCTTTTACGGGACCTCTCTCCTCTGCCTTGGTGCTGGGCCTAAATATCTGACAATGGACTGTTGCATTGGTGGCTGACGTGAAGCCTGATTCTCTGCTATGACATGCAGACTAATTCTCTGCTGACATGAAGCCAGATTCTCTGTTACGGGACCTCTCTCCTCTGCCTGGGTGCTGGGCCTAAATTTATGACAATGGACTGTTGCATTGGTGGCTGACGTGAAGCCTGATTCTCTGCTATGACATGCAGACTAATTCTCTGCTGACATGAAGCCAGATTGTCTGTTACGGGACCTCTCTCCTCTGCCTGGGTGCTGGGCCTAAATATCTGACAATGGACTGTTGCATTGGTGGCTGACGTGAAGCCTGATTCTCTGCTATGACATGCAGACTGATTCTCTGCTGACATGAAGCCAGATCCTCTGTTACGGGACCTCTCTCCTCTGCCTGGGTGCTGGGCCTAAATTTATGACAATGGACTGTTGCAGTGGTGGCTGACGTGAAGCCTGATTCTCTGCTATGATATGCAGACTGATTCTCTGCTGACATGAAGACAGATTCTCTGTTACGGGACCTCTCTCCTCTGCCTGGGTGCCGAGGCCTAAATATCTGAGAATGGACTGTTTCAGTGGTGGGTGACGTGAAGCCAGATTCTCTGCTATGGGACCTCTGTCCAATTGATTTTGGTTAATTTTTATTTATTTAATTTTTATTTTAATTCATTTCCCTATCCAAATTTGTTTGCAGGGGATTTACCTACATGTTGCTGCCTTTTGCAGCCCTCTAGCCCTTTCCTGGGCTGTTTTACAGCCTTTTTAGTGCCGAAAAGTTCGGGTCCCCATTGACTTCAATGGGGTTGGGTTTGGGACGAAGTTCGGATCGGGTTCGGATCCCGAACTTCTCGAACCCGAACATCCAGGTGTCCGCTCAACTCTACTAGTTAGGTTTTGCTGACATTAGCACATTGCAAATTTCAGCTAGCTTAATAGGGTTAAATCTGGTGACAGAAACCCTTTAAACAATTATACAAAAATGTATATGATGATGGCTCCGTCTTCCCTGCAGTCTGCTTCACAGCTTAGTAATGTTAGTAATGTAAAGTTAATGTGGTGTATACAATAGAGAACTTGATGGCCACCTATTCCTCCTGACCCTTCACATGTCGGCACTCTTACCTTGGCCTGCACTGTCTGAGTAAGGGTCCATTCACACGTCCGTGTGTGTTTTGCGGATCCGTGGGTCCGCAAAACACGGACATCGCCGCCACTTAATAGAAAATGCCTATTCTTGAATAGGACATGTTCTATTTTTTTCAGGAACGGAATTGTGGAGCCGGAAGCGCAGATCCGCAATTCCGGATCCGAGCAGCACATCGTGCTGCCCCATAGAAGTGAATGGGTCCGCAATTCCGCTCCACAAAACGCGGAACGAAATTGCGGACGTGTGAATGGACCCTTATTTGCAGATTCCTGTCCAGAGCATGGACAGCCAGACTATCCAGTGACGTCTTTCTTGGGTAAACCAAGGGTCTAACAGGTTGGATGTGACCTGTACAATCCGAGTAATAATGACTGTCACTACTGAGGAAGATCTAATAGATTCCTCACAGATGGGGAAGGTTTCTATCACTCCCTGTTGCTAAAAACCACTGGATGTTTCCTAAGCTACAGATATCAGGTACCGACTTATCTCATCCTTCCTATTGAAGCAACATGTAGGGAGCCAGGAAAAATATCTATCAGCCTGACCATCATTCAGTGACAGATATAGCAGGCTAGGTTCACATCTGTGGAGGTTTTGGCAGGAGCCTCTGATGCAGATACCAGCAAAAAAAATAAAGTCTTAGGCTTGTTTCACATATATCCGTGAGATAGAGCCGGCAGGCTGTTTCGGCCGGGAACAGCCTGTAGGATCCGTCCCTGCCGGGCACGACGGTTAGCTGCCAGAATTCCATCTGGCAGCGGTATTTGTCCAGTTGCTACTTGGCATATTTGCTGTGTCCGGGCCTGATCTCCACCGGCCTCCATTACAGAGCACGGTTGTCATTACCCATTTGTCGACTTTATGTTTGGATCATTTTGTGAATGCTATTTTATTTTTTGGGGACGTTAGAAGGCTTAGAAGTTTGGAAGCATAACTTGACATTTTTCCGAAAATTTCCAAAACCCACTTTTTAAGGACCAGTTCAGGTCTGAAGTCACTTTGTGAGGTTTACACACCCAAAAATGACCACATTTTAGAAACTACACCTCTAAAGGTATTTAAAACTGATGTTACAAAGTTCACTTTTTGGCAGATTTTCCATTTTAATAATTTTTTTCCAGTAACAAAGCAAGGGTTAACAGCCAAACAAAACTCAATATTTATTACTTAGATTCTGTAGATTACAGAAACACCTCAGGCGAAAAGCAGACTGCAACTGTATCTGGAGCGAGCCATCCACCATGCATGGTCACTTCTGGCGCTCCCAGGACCCGAGCACATGGCTTCGCAGTGTGGGCTTTTTTTTTTTTTACGTGTCAGCTGCTGACAATAGTGTTGCCATCTGCAGCCTGTGCTGTCAACGCACAATTCGCAGTAAGCCCAACACTCACCTAGGGACGACCACCTTAAGAAGGCACGTGGCCTCCCATCACCAAGCCCAGTGGGAGCAACGCCGTCAGAACACACAAAGCCACATTCCCGCCGCTCCACGTCCTGCCTCTTCTCCTCTCTCCTCCCATTTGTCCTCCACTCCACCTTCCACCGTGCCATCGTCGCGTTCATCTGGCAGAAGGCAGACTTCCGTGGCCCAAATGTTCGAGCGTAAACAGTTGATGATGCTGGATAACCCTCTTGCCTAACTGCTGACCACTGGCTTGTCGGAACTGCTAGCCCCCCAACTACTGCCATATAAACTGGTAGACTCGGAGGCCTTTAGAAAATTTGTGGCCATTGGCACACCGCAATGGAAGGTCCCTGGAAGGAAATATTTCTCCCAGAAGGGCATTCCTGAACTATGTGGCCACGTTCAGCGACAAGTTAATGTATCTCTGGCACATAGTGTCAGTGACAAGATACATCTGACCACAGACACGTGGTCTAGCAAACACGGGCAGGGAAGGTACATAACTTTTACTGCCCACTGGGTGAACCTTCTGGCGGCCGTCAAGCATGTAACCCGTGGCACCCGTGTGGATTTGGTGTTACCGCCACAGATTGCATGCAGGCCTGCCTCTTCTCCTCCTCCTCCTACTCCATCCTCCATCTCCTCCTCGGCTGACTCCTCCTTTTCCACTGCTACCACCTCTTCCACTGCAGCCCCCAAGCTCCCCAGAAGCTATTCGATGTGCCAGGTGAGACGTTGCAATGCTGTGCTGCGGCTGTTGTGCCTGGAAGCAGAGAGCCACACCGGTCCTGCACTGCTTTCAGCTCTGCAGTCACAGGCCATCAGTGGCTCAATTTGACAGTTGGTAAAGTGGTGTGCGACAACTGTACCAATCTGCTGAGCATGCTGAAACAGGGCAAAATGACACACATGCCGTGCATGGCACACGTCCTGAACTTAGTCGTGCAGTGATTCGTTGCCAAATACCCCGGGGTCCAGGTCGTCTTACGGCAGGCCAGGAAAATCTCTGGCCATTTTAGAAGATCTTACACGGCCATGGCTCACCTTGCTGACGTTCAGCAGCGACACCACTTGCCTGTCAGACGTCTGATTCGTGACAGCCGGAAGCATAACACAGCTTGGGCCGTAGGTTGGGCATCACTGTGTTAGGTGAATGCCTAATTTTTGGGGCCTGTACTGGCCGACAGTAACATTTTTGTCCAGTGACCGCCTAATGTACCCCCAGCCACATAATCACAAATTATTTTCTGTCAGGTGAATGCCTAATTTTTGGGGCCTGTACTCCTGTGGCCTAAAACAAAAATGTTCTAGGCTCCAGCAGGGCACATTTTTGAGAGTTTCCCTTTAAGACGCCAAAAAATGGCCCCTGATTAAAATACATATTTTTTGTGGGAATTTTTGCCATTGATCCCCCTCTGTTATATTACTGTCCATGTTGTTGGACTATTTCTGCACTTCTAGTAAGTATTTGATGGCTGCAAATATGACCTGAAGATTTTTAAGGTTTGTCTACCATTAAAGTCAATGTGGCCCGCGGCAAACGCTCGGTTCTCGAACATTTGATCGCGAATGCGCGTTTGCGAACCGTCCTGGCAAGTTTTCTTCCATCACTAATATCTCTCCTCCCCCACTCATACTAGTGCACATGAGGCAGGAAGTATAGGAGGATGAGGCTGGGTTTAGTCTGGATAACTTTTGCCTACGACGCGAGAATGCTGACTGCCTCCTCCTCTCCCAAATATGGAGAAAATATCCAGACAACGGTTTGTAGCAAGTCTGTTGTGATGGAAACCTTCCCCATCTGTCAGAAATGTATTAGATCTTCTTCTCTAGTGATAGTCCTTATTACTCAAGTATGTAGGCTGTTATTATGAGTGGACATTATAGAAAGACATATGAGGCAACAGCTACAACTCCCAGGGCATCAGTGGACATTACAGGGAGAGGAGAGAACTACAGCTGCCAGGATAACCAGACTATTATTATGGGGCATCAGTGGACATTACAGGGAGAGGGGTATAAGAGGAGAGAACTACAACTACCAGGATGACCAGACTGTTATTATGGGGCACCAGTGGACATTACAGGGAGAGGGATATAAGAGGAGAGAACTACAACTACCAGGATGACTAGACTGTTATTATGGGGCATCAGTAGACATTACAGGGAGAGGGATATAAGAGGAGAGAACTACAGCTGCCAGGATGACCAGACTGTTATTATGGGGCATCAGTGGACATTACAGGGAGAGGGATATAAGAGGAGAGAACTACAACTACCAGGATGACCAGACTGTTATTATGGGGCATCAGTAGACATTACAGGGAGAGGGGTATAAGAGGAGAGAACTACAACTACCAGGATGACCAGACTGTTATTATGGGGCATCAGTGGACATTACAGGGAGAGGGATATAAGAGGAGAGAACTACAACTACCAGCAGGATGGCCAGACTGTTATTATGGGGCATCAGTGGACATTACAGGGAGAGGGATATAAGAGGAGAGAACTACAACTGCCAGGATGACCAGACTGTTATTATGGGTCATCAGTGAACATTACAGGGAGAGGGATATAAGAGGAGAGAACTACAACTACCAGCATGCCCAGACTGTTATTATGGGGCATCAGTAGACATTACAGGGAGAGGGGTATAAGAGGAGAGAACTACAACTACCAGGATGACCAGACTGTTATTATGGGGCATCAGTGGACATTACAGGGAGATGGGTATAAGAGGAGAGAACTACAACTACCAGGATGACCAGACTGTTATTATGGGGCATCAGTGGACATTACAGGGAGAGGGATATAAGAGGAGAGAACTACAACTACCAGGATGACCAGACTGTTATTATGGGGCATCAGTGGACATTACAGGGAGAGGGGTATAAGAGGAGAAAACCACAACTACCAGGATGACCAGACTGTTATTATGGGGCATCAGTGGACATTACAGGGAGAGGGGTATAAGAGGAGAAAACCACAACTACCAGGATGGCCAGACTGTTATTATACGGCATCAGTAGACATTACAGGGAGAGGGATATAAGAGGAGAGAACTACAACTACCAGCATGCCCAGACTGTTATTATACGGCATCAGTGGACATTACAGGGAGAGGGATATAACAGGAGGGAACTACAACTACCAGGATGACCAGACTGTTATTATGGGGCATCAGTGGACATTACAGGGAGAGGGGTATAAGAGGGGAGAACTACAACTACCAGGATGACCAGACTGTTAGGATATGGGGACAGAATTGGACATTTATTGGAACCTGTCCCAGCTGGAGAACTACGCCCTGTGTGCCCCTGTATGTATAAGGCAGGTAGCTCCCCCTGCGAGCCCTATGTCAGCTGTACTCTCCGACTTCTACACCAGGGAACATACTTTTGTTCATGATGATGACAATTTGAGGATTTCTTCAGCTAATCTTTGTATTTAGCAGCAGCTACAAATGCAACAATGAAAGCTTGTTATATCAGCTGGAACATTTCTACCTTTCGGAGGCGGCGGTGACATTGTGCTGGCAGGTGGCCGGCCGCGCAGACATTTTCTCTCACTGCACAAATATTTGAGCATAAATGTACAGTGTAAACAGGGAACATGTATGACTACGAGCGAGGACTTCTACATGTATCCTGTGATTTATGATCTGTTGTAAGACTATCACATTGTGATCAGGTGTAGCTTGGAGCTCTGTGCGATGTGCCTTTAAAGGGGGTTGTGCCATCATTAATTCTTATTTTATTATAAGTCAGCATGAAAAACTAGTTTTGTAATTTACTTTCTGTTACAAAAATGTTCCAGTTATAACATATTTTCTTTACTTCATTACATTTAATGGCGTTTAATCTGTACAGTAATATGCACATCCACCTACTGATCACACATGCTCAGCTAACATCATTCAATTGCAACCAGCCATATATACTGTGAGAGTTACAGGGAGAGAGCTGCAGCAGAAAGAACATGCCCCCTGAGCTGTGATAGAGAGAGAGCTGCAGCAGAAAGGACATGCCCCCTGAGTTGTGATAGAGAGAGAGAGAGCTACAGCAGAAAGAACACGCCCCCTGAGCTGTGATCGAGAGAGAGAGAGCTGCAGCAGAAAGAACATGCCCCCTGAGCTGTGATAGAGAGAGCTGCAGCAGAAAGGACATGCCCCCTGAGCTGTGATAGAGAGAGAGAGCTGCAGCAGAAAGAACATTCCCCCTGAGCTGTGATAGAGAGAGAGCTGCAGCAGAAAGAACATATCCCCTGAGCTGTGATAGAGAGAGACCTGCAGCAGAAAGAACATGCCCCCTGAGCTGTGATAGAGAGCTGCAGCAGAAAGAACATGCCTCCTTAGCTGTGCTAGAGATAGAGCTGAAGCAGAAAGGACATGCCCCCTGAGCTATGATAGAGAGCTAGCTGAAGCAGACAGAACATGACCCCTGAGCTGTGATAGAGAGAGAGCTGCAGCAGAAAGAACATGCCCCCTGAGCTGTGATAGAGAGAGCTGTAGCAGAAAGAACGTGACTTCTGAGCTGTGATAGAGAGAGCTGCAGCAGAAAGAATATGCCCCCTGAGCTGTGATAGAGAGCTGCAGCAGAAAGAACATGCCCCCTGAGCTGTGATAGAGAGAGGGCTGCAGCAGAAAGAACATGCCCCCTGAGCTGTGATAGAGAGAGGGCTGCAGCAGAAAGAACATGCCCCCTGAGCTGTGATAGAGAGATAGATGAAGCAGAAAGGACATGCCCCCTGAGCTGTGATAGAGAGCTAGCTGAAGCAGACAGAACATGACCCCTGAGCTGTGATAGAGAGAGCTGCAGCAGAAAGAACGTGACTCCTGAGCTGTGATAGAGAGAGCTGCAGCAGAAAAAACACGCCCCCTGAGCTGTGATAGAGAGAGCTGCAGCAGAAAGAACATGCCCCCCGAGCTGTGATAGAGAGAGAGCTGTAGCAGAAAGAACATGCCCCCTGAGCTGTGAGAGAGAGAGAGAGCTGAAGCAGAAAGAACACGCCCCCTGAGCTGTGAGAAAGAGAGAGCTGAAGCAGAAAGAACATGCCCCCTGAACTGTGAGAGAGAGAGAGCTGAAGCAGAAAGAACATGCCCCCTGAGCTGTGAGAGAGAGAGAGAGCTGAAGCAGAAAGAACACGCCCCCTGAGCTGTGAGAAAGAGAGAGCTGAAGCAGAAAGAACATGCCCCCTGAACTGTGAGAGAGAGAGAGCTGTAGCAGAAAGAACATGCCCCCTGAGCTGTGAGAGAGAGAGAGCTGAAGCAGAAAGAACATGCCCCCTGAGCTGTGATAGAGAGGGCTGAAGCAGAAAGAACATGCCCCCTGACCTGTGATAGAGAGAGCTGCAGCAGAAAGAACATGCCCCCTGAGCTGTGATAGAGAGAGAACTGCAGCAGAAAGAACATGCCCCCTGAGCTGTGATAGAGAGAGCTGCAGCAGAAAGAACATGTCCCCTGAGCTGTGATAGAGAGAGCTGCAGCAGAAAGGACATGCCCCCTGAGCTGTGATAGAGAGAGCTGCAGCAGAAAGGACGTGCCCCTGAGCTGTGAGAGAGAGAGAGAGAGCTGAAGCAGAAAGAACATGCCCCCTGACCTGTGATAGAGAGAGCTGTAGCAGAAAGAACATGCCCCTTGAGCTGTGATAGAGAGAGAGCTGCAGCAGGAAGAACATGCCCCCTGAGCTGTGAGAGAGAGAGAGAGAGAGCTGAAGCAGAAAGAACATGCCCCCTGAGCTGTGTGAGAGAGAGAGAGAGAGAGAGAGAGAGCTGAAGCAGAAAGAACATGCCCCCTGAGCTGTGATAGAGAGGGCTGAAGCAGAAAGAACATGCCCCCTGAGCTGTGATAGAGAGAGAGCTGCAGCAGAAAGAACATGCCCCCTGAGCTGTGATAGAGAGAGAACTGCAGCAGAAAGAACATGACCCCTGAGCTGTGATAGAGAGAGCTGCAGCAGAAAGAACATGTCCCCTGAGCTGTGATAGAGAGAGCTGAAGCAGAAAGGACATGCCCCCTGAGCTATGATAGAGAGCTAGCTGAAGCAGACAGAACATGAGCCCTGAGCTGTGATAGAGAGAGCTGAAGCAGAAAGGACATGCGCCCTGAGCTGTGATAGAGAGAGCTGCAGCAGAAAGGACATGCCCCCTGAGCTGTGATAGAGAGAGCTGAAGCAGAAAGGACATGTCCCCTGAGCTGTGATAGAGAGAGCTGAAGCAGAAAGGACATGCCCCCTGAGCTATGATAGAGAGCTAGCTGAAGCAGACAGAACATGACCCCTGAGCTGTGATAGAGAGAGCTGAAGCAG
The DNA here is from genome assembly GCF_014858855.1 of Bufo gargarizans. Taxonomy (NCBI): domain Eukaryota; kingdom Metazoa; phylum Chordata; class Amphibia; order Anura; family Bufonidae; genus Bufo; species Bufo gargarizans. Next base: position 223,956,474 of record NC_058082.1, on the reverse strand, counting down.
AAAGGACATGCGCCCTGAGCTGTGATAGAGAGAGCTGCAGCAGAAAGAACATGCTCCTGAGCTGTGATAGAGAGAGCTGAAGCAGAAAGGACATGCCCCCTGAGCTATGATAGAGAGCTAGCTGAAGCAGACAGAACATGACCCCTGAGCTGTGATAGAGAGAGAGCTGCAGCAGAAAGAACATGCCCCCTGAGCTGTGATAGAGAGAGCTGTAGCAGAAAGAACGTGACTTCTGAGCTGTGATAGAGAGAGCTGCAGCAGAAAGAATATGCCCCCTGAGCTGTGATAGAGAGCTGCAGCAGAAAGAACATGCCCTCTGAGCTGTGATAGAGAGAGGGCTGCAGCAGAAAGAACATGCCCCCTGAGCTGTGATAGAGAGAGGGCTGCAGCAGAAAGAACATGCCCCCTGAGCTGTGATAGAGAGATAGATGAAGCAGAAAGGACATGCCCCCTGAGCTGTGATAGAGAGCTAGCTGAAGCAGACAGAACATGACCCCTGAGCTGTGATAGAGAGAGCTGCAGCAGAAAGAACGTGACTCCTGAGCTGTGATAGAGAGAGCTGCAGCAGAAAGAACACGCCCCCTGAGCTGTGATAGAGAGGGCTGCAGCAGAAAGAACATGCCCCCCGAGCTGTGATAGAGAGAGAGCTGTAGCAGAAAGAACATGCCCCCTGAGCTGTGAGAGAGAGAGCTGAAGCAGAAAGAACACGCCCCCTGAGCTGTGAGAAAGAGAGAGCTGAAGCAGAAAGAACATGCCCCCTGAACTGTGAGAGAGAGAGAGCTGAAGCAGAAAGAACATGCCCCCTGAGCTGTGAGAGAGAGAGAGAGAGCTGAAGCAGAAAGAACATGCCCCCTGACCTGTGATAGAGAGAGCTGTAGCAGAAAGAACATGCCCCCTGAGCTGTGAGAGAGAGAGAGAGCTGAAGCAGAAAGAACATGCCCCCTGATCTGTGATAGAGAGGGCTGAAGCAGAAAGAACATGCCCCCTGACCTGTGATAGAGAGAGCTGCAGCAGAAAGAACATGCCCCCTGAGCTGTGATAGAGAGAGAACTGCAGCAGAAAGAACATGCCCCCTGAGCTGTGATAGAGAGAGCTGCAGCAGAAAGAACATGTCCCCTGAGCTGTGATAGAGAGAGCTGCAGCAGAAAGGACATGCCCCCTGAGCTGTGATAGAGAGAGCTGCAGCAGAAGGGACGTGCCCCTGAGCTGTGAGAGAGAGAGAGAGAGCTGAAGCAGAAAGAACATGCCCCCTGACCTGTGATAGAGAGAGCTGTAGCAGAAAGAACATGCCCCTTGAGCTGTGATAGAGAGAGAGCTGCAGCAGGAAGAACATGCCCCCTGAGCTGTGAGAGAGAGAGAGAGAGAGCTGAAGCAGAAAGAACATGCCCCCTGAGCTGTGTGAGAGAGAGAGAGAGAGCTGAAGCAGAAAGAACATGCCCCCTGAGCTGTGATAGAGAGGGCTGAAGCAGAAAGAACATGCCCCCTGAGCTGTGATAGAGAGAGAGCTGCAGCAGAAAGAACATGCCCCCTGAGCTGTGATAGAGAGAGAACTGCAGCAGAAAGAACATGACCTCTGAGCTGTGATAGAGAGAGCTGCAGCAGAAAGAACATGTCCCCTGAGCTGTGATAGAGAGAGCTGAAGCAGAAAGGACATGCCCCCTGAGCTATGATAGAGAGCTAGCTGAAGCAGACAGAACATGAGCCCTGAGCTGTGATAGAGAGAGCTGAAGCAGAAAGTACATGCGCCCTGAGCTGTGATAGAGAGAGCTGCAGCAGAAAGGACATGCCCCCTGAGCTGTGATAGAGAGAGCTGAAGCAGAAAGGACATGTCCCCTGAGCTGTGATAGAGAGAGCTGAAGCAGAAAGGACATGCCCCCTGAGCTATGATAGAGAGCTAGCTGAAGCAGACAGAACATGACCCCTGAGCTGTGATAGAGAGAGCTGAAGCAGAAAGGACATGCGCCCTGAGCTGTGATAGAGAGAGCTGCAGCAGAAAGAACATGCTCCTGAGCTGTGATAGAGAGAGCTGAAGCAGAAAGGACATGCCCCCTGAGCTATGATAGAGAGCTAGCTGAAGCAGACAGAACATGACCCCTGAGCTGTGATAGAGAGAGCTGAAGCAGAAAGGACATGCGCCCTGAGCTGTGATAGAGAGAGCTGCAGCAGAAAGAACATGCCCCTGAGCTGTGATAGAGAGAGCGGAAGCAGAAAGGACATGCCCCCTGAGCTGTGATAGAGAGAGAGAGCTGCAGCAGAAAGAACATGCCCCTGAGCTGTGATAGAGAGAGCTGAAGCAGAAAGGACATGCCCCCTGAGCTGTGATAGAGAGAGAGCTTCAGCAGAAAGAACATGCTCCCTGAGCTGTGATAGAGAGAGCGGCAGCAGAAATAACATGGATCCGTGTGAGGTACAGGGCTGGTTCTAGCTTTGTCATGTACTATATGATATTCTCATTTTATATATTATTGTATTATTCCTACAGGTGCCTTGTAGGAGTGACTTTTCGATCCCCCAGGCATCACCCAGCACAACCTGCCTATAGCTATAGCTCAGATTGTAATGTAGAAATAAAGAAAGATAACTCCCCATTTATGCATGTGTGACCTCCATACTTATACTTAAATCTTGCATTTTTATCCTTAAGAATTAAACCCCAAAAATGGAGAAGAAATTGACAATGCTCATCTTGCAGTGAAAAACCGGTTTAGAATAGGTGATGATTGTAGCGTGCACCTCCAACTCATTCCTCTTATTTTTCAGCCATTATTTAGAAGCTGAATTATTCCGCAGTTTGGCTATTCATTTTCAGATATGTAATCACATTTTAATTGCATCAGTTCTAATCTTGGTTGTCTTGGTTTCTTTTGTATTGAGTTTTCATTTCCATTTCGAGACTTTTAACTATTACTGTGGCTTGGCAGGTAACATTTTCAGAATATTTCATTTCATGTACAGTCATAGTGAAATTAAAAATAAAATTGTTCATGTCAGCTTTACTTGATAAACCGCTTTTGTGCATCTGAAAAAAAGATAGCAGAAGCGGTAAACTTTGATAAATTTACGCTGTCCCTGCCTGTATAATTAGCTTTGTGATGCCAATCAAGCCGGTGATTAATACACTGAAAGAGTTCTCAGTGGAGAGACATGGTGGAGAAAACCTGTGCTGACACATACCTTACAGACTTCACAGATGTACACAGTATGTGTCAGTGACTTGAGCTCTATTGGCTCTCTGCTGCTGCCCATGTAAGCAGAGCCTGAACAGCGGTGGCTCTCCGTTGGGTGATGCTGCTATATGGTCTCTGTGCTTCTAGCTGGGAATACCTTGGTTATATAGCATGTGTTGGAATCAGGGGTCAAGTCCTGGGAAAAAAAGTGTGGGAACTCACCCAAGATCCACTGCAACCCCCCCCCCCCCCCCCTCCAAAAAATAAAAAAGCACAGAAAATCTAGCATGCTGTAATTTGTGTCGCTGCGGACTAAAAAATAAATTAAAAAAATAGCACTTTTAGAAAAGTTTGTCCTGGGATTCGATCTCATGACCTCTACACAGCAGAAGCAAGGCATATGCCCTCACAGCTATGAAAGCTGTCTAGCTTGCTACTTAAAAAAAAATATATATAAGACTTCTACTGTAGGTAACTTTGCCCACTGTGTATGGATGTAGCAGAGCTGGGTGTGTTGGGGCAGCTGTCATGTGTATGGTTGTACACTAGGTATCAGTACACAAGGTATCAGTAGAAGTATCAGAAAAAGAAAAAAAAACACTTTTAGTTTGTCCTGGGATTCGAACTCATGACCTCTACACATTACAGGCAAGGCATTTACCCTCACAGCCATAAAAGCTGTTGAGGTAGTTGCTTAAAAAAAAACAACTAAGACTTCTACTTATACCTAGTGTACTGATACCTAGTGTACAACCATACACATGACAGCTGCCCCAACACACCCAGCTCTGCTACATCCATACACAGTGGGCAGCTGTCATGTGTATGGTTGTACACTTGGTATCAGTAAACTAGGTATCAGTAGAAGTCTTATAAAAAAAAAAAACACTTTTAGAAAAGTTTGTCCTGGGATTCGAACTCATGACCTCTACACATTACAGGCAAGGCATTTACCCTCACAGCCATAAAAGCTGTTGAGGTAGTTGCTTAAAAAAAAAAAAACTAAGACTTCTACTTATACCTAGTGTACTGATACCTAGTGTACAACCATACACATGACAGCTGCCCCAACACACCCAGCCCTGCTACATCCATACACAGTGGGCAGCTGTCATGTGTATGGTTGTACACTTGGTATCAGTAAACTAGGTATCAGTAGAAGTCTTATAAAAAAAAAAAACACTTTTAGAAAAGTTTGTCCTGGGATTCGAACTCATGACCTCTACACATCAGAGGCAAGGCATTTACCCTCACAGCCATAAAAGCTGTCAAGGTAGCTGTTTAAAAAAAAAAAAATAAGACTTCTACTTATACCTAGTGTACTGATACCTAGTGTACAACTATACACATGACAGCTGCCCCAACACACCCAGCTCTGCTACATCCATACACAGTGGGCAGCTGTCATGTGTATGGTTGTACACTAGATATCAGTACACTAGGTATAATTAGAAGTCTTATATTTTTTTTTTTAAGCATTTACCTAGACGGCTTTCATGGCTGTGAGGGTAAATGCCTTCCTCTGATGTGTAGAGGTCGTGAGTTCGAATCCCAGGACAAACTTTTCTAAAAGACATTCTAAATGATCTCGTAGTGAAGGAGATGATGTCATTAGGGGGCGGGGCGCCATGAGAGGAGTCGCAGGCAGCGGCACCGCACAGACAGCTTCCTCTCAACTGAAGCCGCCCCTCCTCCCTTAACCTGCCCTGCACAGTGCGCTCCGTGTTCTCCTGGCTTGAGGCTGAAAGGGAACGGCGTTCCTGCCATGAAAAAAGTGCAGGAACGCCGTTCCCATGCGTTCCCCCTCCACTCGACCCCTGGTTGGAATTATAGAACAAGCTCATTGTGCCTGCCTATTGGGTTTCTATGGTCGCTATAGTACCAGCCTTTGGATGTAGAAGGATCTTGGTGGGAGATGTATGTGTAGAGCCAATAACAATCTTGAAGCCTGCTCAGTTCTACAGTCAGGTCCATAAATCTTGGGAAATCAACACAATTCTAACATTTTTGGCTCTATACACCACCACAATGGATTTGAAATGAAATGAACAAGATGTGCTTTACCTGCAGACTGTCAGCTTTAATTTGAGGGTATTTACATCCAAATCAGGTGAACGGTGTAGGAATTACAACCGTTTGCAGTTTGCATATGTGCCTCCCACTTGTTAAGGGACCAAAAGTAATGGGACAATTGGCTTCTCAGCTGTTCCATGGCCAGGTGTGTGTTATTCCCTCATTATCCCAATTACAATGAGCAGATAAAAGGTCCAGAGTTCATTTCAAGTGTGCTATTTGCATTTGGAATCTGTTGCTGTCTACTCTCAAGATGAGATCCAAAGAGCTGTCACTATCAGGGAAGCAAGCCATCATTAGGCTGAAAAAACACAACAAACCCTTCAGAGAGATAGCAAAAACATTAGGCGTGGCCAAAACAACTGTTTGGAACATTCTTAAAAAGAAGGAACGCACCGGTGAGCTCAGCAAAACCAAAAGACCCGTAAGTCCACGGAAAACAACTGTGGTGGATGACCGAAGAATTGTTTCCCTGGTGGAGAAAACACCCTTCACAACAGTTGGCCAGATGAAGAACACTCTCCAGGAGGTAGGTGTATGTGTGTGAAAGTCAACAATCGAGAGAAGACTTCACCAGAGTGAATACAGAGGGTTCACCACAAGATGTAAACCATTGGTGAACCTCAAAAACAGGAAGGCCAGACTAGAGTTTGCCAAACGACATCTAAAAAAGCCTTCACAGTTCTGGAACAACATCCTATGGACAGGTGAGACCAAGATCAACTTGTACCAGAGTGATGGGGAGAGAAGAGTATGGAGAAGGAAAGGAACTGCTCATGATCCTAAGCATGCCACCTCATCAGTGAAGCATGGTGGTGGTAGTGTCATAGCGTGGGCATGTATGGCTGCCAATGGAACTGGTTATCTTGTACTTATTGATGATGTGACTGCTGACAAAAGCAGCAAGATGAATTCTGAAGTGTTTCGGGCAATATTATCTGCTCATATTCAGCCAAATGCTTCAGAACTGATTGGACGGCGCTTCACAGTGCAGATGGACAATGACCAAAGCATACTGCAAAAGCAACCAAAGAGTTTTTTAAGGGAAAGAAGTGGAATGTTATGCAATGGCCAAGTCAATCACCTGACCTGAATCCGATTGAGCATGCATTTCACTTGCTGAAGACAAAACTGAAGGGAAAATGCCCCAAGAACAAGCAGGAACTGAAGACAGTTGCAGTAGAGGCCTGGCAGAGCATCACCAAGGATGAAACCCAGCTTCAGGCTCTAATTAACTGCAAAGGATTTGCAACCAAGTATTAAAAAGTGAAAGTTTGATTTATGATTATTATTCTCTCCCATTACTTTTGGTCCCTTAACAACCGGGAGGCACATATGCAAACATATGATTTGGATGTAAATACCCTCAAATTAAAGCTGACAGTCTGCAGTTAAAGCACATCTTGTTTTTTTCATTTCAAATCCATTGTGGTGGTGTATAGAGCCCAAAATGTTAGAATTGTGTTGATGTCCCAATATTTATGGACCTGACTGTATGTCCTGTGCCTGAGCTGTAAGGTTCTGTAGGCTCTTGTGAGCACTGAAGATGCCTGTGCATCGAACACGTTAAAAGACTTTTGTCTGCTCTTCAGATCTCTCCTTGAAGGGTAGCCAAGGGGTTCCAGGGCTATTCTTTCCATAGTTTTCACAAATTTGCTAACCGTTTACCAGGGGCAGATTGGCCATAGACCTTACAGGGAAATTTCTGTTTTTGTGATGTACTGTGGTATTTGGCTCTGTTGGGGTGATGTAATGTGCCACAATATGGTATTGTTGGCACTGCCTTTCATCAGTTTGGACCCGACTGAAAAACGGGGCCACTTTTAGTATTTTTTCCAGGGCCACTTTAAGTCCGCCCCTGCCGTTTAGTATAGATTATTCCATGATGACACTGAGGCAGGCTTTAAAGTGTCTTGTGAAAGTATTCTCCCCTTTGGTGTTTTCCGTTTTGATGCTTTACACTGGAATTTAACTTGATTTCTGGAGGGTTTGTACAATTTAATTTACTCAACTTGCTTACCACTTTGAAGGTGCAAATACTGTTTACTGTGGGACAATTAAAAAGAAAAAGGGAAACATTAAATGTGCAGAAGTATTCACCTCCTGATAGTTGATACCTTGTGGAGCCATCTTTTGTTTCAATTACAGAGGGAAGTCTCCTGGGGTTTAGCTATTTTAACTGAGCACATCTAGACAATGAGATGTATGTCTATTCTAGGCAAGATTGTCCAGCTCCTTCAAGTAGCAAAACTTTTCCAACTTCCTCAAGTAGTCTTCAAGTCAAGCCACAGATTCTAAATTGTATTAAAGCTGTCCATACATTGGAGATAATGATTGTCTGCATTGCAGCTGATCAGTTGTCCATGGGATCGTTCGTACAAATAATTCAACCAGGTCAGTATTTTTTAAATGAAAAAACAGATTCTCTGGTGCTTGAGCACAATGGCAAGTGAATGGCTAAATCCGCCGATCATGCCATCAGCATGCAGTTTCAGCCGATGGTGGATTGCATTTTTGGCAGACAAAAGTCTGCCATCAGTGGTAGCAAATAATCATTTATGCTGGTTTTTTAAGCGACTTTAATCTTATGTGTATGACCACCTTAAGGTCTGGACTTTGACTAGGCCATTCCAAGACATTTAAATGTTACATCTTCAGTGTAGCATTAGCGGAATGTTTGGTGTCATTTTACTGCTAGAAAGTGGCCCTCCATCTCCGACTGAAAACGGGGTCTCCTCAAGAATTGACCTGCATTTACTGCAGTCCATACTTCCATCAATCCTGACTAGTTTTCCAGTCTCTGCCAATGACAAGCATTGCCACAGCATGATGCTGTCCATCATGTTTCACTGGGAGAATTTTGTTCTGGCGATGGAACTGCCTGCCAGAATCCTCTGCCGCAAGTGTGAAATTACCCTAAGTCGTCAGGTCTATTGCATAAAATCTAATTTAATTCCAGGAAAAAAAGGAAAAATACCAAAGAAGGCTGGCAGTTGGTTTCTCAGTTTACCCCTACTAAAGTAATATGTATTGTAAGAAGGTACCTGGAATCATCGTGGATGGAAGGTATGTGTCACTGAGGTTCCTGGCTCGGTGAAGTAAGAGCCGGTATTTTATGTGTCAGCAGCAGCTATTGCTAATTGCCCCCTTGAGAGTTAGTATGGCTGTCATAGCTGATCCGGGATGGCTCTTACTGGGAGTAGTCAAAGTGCTGGGTGAGTGACTACTCCCCGGGTTTTGTCAGGCATGAAAAACAGCCAGCAATGCCAAGTGTGTGGATTTACCTCCCTCTGACAGTGGAGCTCAGGAGTCTGTGTGCTATGAACTGAGGGCTGTGCTGGGATTTGAGGTTTGAGCTTGGCTGGAGGACTCAGGTCCCTCTAAAGGCGAACAGGCCGCAAATGGACTTGGTGAGGCTGAACTGCTAACTGGTGTCATGGCTGAGGATTGGGAAAACCCTCAGCCGTGCGATGCCAGATGATGGTAGTCGCTGCTCGACCAGGGAGACAGAATTAGGGAGCAGGTCACCTCCTAGCGCATCCCTAATCTGACCCTGACTCCTAGCTGCATGAGCCGACCTTGATGGTAGGAGGGCTCATGCTCCAGAACCTCGGATCCCTACTAACCCTCCGCCGATCCCTGAGCTAGGTGCTGGGTAGACTACCTGTCACTCCTGGACGCGGAGAAACCAGAGTCTAAAGTGGCCAAGCTGCAAAGGGAAGGGGAACATATACAACTTATGGCAATGGCAGGTAAATGGGTAAATGCCACAAACACAACACTTACCTGCCACAGACACTAAGCTTGGAACCCATGTGCAAGTGCTGCTGTCCAAAAACACAAACGGACACAGCACACAACACACATCACACAGGAACCCAGGACCATAAGGTGCAATAAACAAGGATACCACAAACACATCTTCATAACATCAAACAAGAGTTATGACCACAAGGGTGGCCCTCACTGGAGAGATGGTGAATAACCAGGAGGCTGTCTCCAGCAAACCATGTCTGAAGAACCCCTCAGCTTCAGGTCTCCACAGAGGCTTTATAGCCCAAAGTGGCCACACCCACACAGGCACACTGTGGGAAGGGAGTTAACCCTTCCATCACCAAACAGGGTAGTGAAGCCACTAAAAGGGGAAGTGCAAAAACAACTATCACACTGCAGCTGTTACCGGCGACAACGACATGTGTGGCAACCGTGTCCAGGGAGCCGGCCAGAAGGCCGAGACACTGCCACCACATGTAAGCAATACAACACGTTGCCACGGGCAGCCACAGGCGAAGGGAAGTGTCACCCCGTGCACACCAGACATAGAAAGTGCATACATACACACATACACACATAACCAAAGGCAACCGCACGCATACCTGTTGTCCGTGGCAACCACACTAGAGGCAAACAACTAAGTGCCCCCAGCTGCGGTTGACACAACACCCAGACCGCGGGCAACTGCATGCGGCTCCCAAGGAGTCACGACCATGAACATGGGCGTGACAACAGGGTGTGAATTAACACCTAGGAGAAAAGGTGACTTTTATTGTTTATGGACTTTCCTTGTGTGTGAACAAACACCAAGCCACCTGCGTTTTGTGATGCACCTTATCTGCATTCTGTTATACACCACTGTGTCAATAAACACCGCTGTTTGATTCAAGAACTGTGTATTTTGCCTCTATACTGCATCCGCTAGTCCTAACTACCAGAGCGAATCCCCACAGTATACTTTGCCGACCGGAATGCATTTGTGGCAAAATTGTTGGATGCTAGGAGAAGTCAACGGACTGCATTTGTCATTGTAGTTTTCCATTGTATTTGTTGTAATGGCAACAGTCAAGATAGCATCCCTGTCTGCTGTCATGGTTGTAGGCACACAACTTGGGATCCTGAGCACAAACACATGGCCCCAGGACCATGGGGTGGGGTAGTGCACTCCACAACAACCCTCCCTTTTTATATATATACCACTGTGATAGATATCTGCTATCCTTGCCTTCGGAGCATGGCTTCTAAGGGAGAATACCTCTATAAATGTGTCATCAGATGCACCATACCACACTAGTATGGACCTGTACAGAATGGAGCGGTATATGTACATGTGTCCCCATTACATCTCCATGATATTCTCTATTGCATGTATCCACTTAGGCTGCTCTTAATAAATGTAGTCATTCTATAACAGCAAGCATAATGTTATCTCCATCTTCAAACATTATACAACCTAATTGTTTCTAGTCTTAATTACAATCTCCCCTATACCGGTAGATAGCTTTCAGCGCGTCTTATTATGGCTGAGAGTGAACCTATTCCCAGCAAATTGTTACGAAGGTTATATGTTCCCTTTCTAATCAACAGATTTTGTTCACTTAAATTGACACCATGCAAAGCTGGCGTACTAAAATAAACCGCTATCATGGCTGAGTTAACACCCAATGTAGGTTTAAATGAAAAGCCCTTTAATTACCTATGTAATTGTCAGTTGCAATTGTCAATTTGCTTAACTCCTATCTAATATCTGGCATTGTCGGTAGCAAATGCATGACTTCCTATACTGTTTAATTATTTCCTGGAGATACAATTTCCTCTCAGTGATCATGGGTGTCACCCAGCAGTCGTTTGTATTTTTTTTTTCCCCTAAACATATTCATCGGAAAATTAAAATATGTTTATTTTAGGTATTGAAATATGATGATGGCGGATGGCTTTAACGCGGATTTGCCACAGTACATTTCATATTTTAATTCCTGGGGCAAAGTGCTGTATAATTTTGACAATCTTACAATTAAAGATAGATCTATCAGTCTCCATCGTGACAATCCTTAATTATGTGGAGGGACTGTGACACAGAATATATAGTAACAGCTTTCTCTGCTCACTCTGAGCCCGAACCACTCAAGCAAATGCTAATGCGTTTTGAGCATGCCAAATCATGTTTCCAAGCTACTGCATTATGCCCGAATTATTATTCATACATATAATATATATTGTTCTGCTAATTAAAAGGGATACTCCACATTAGAGGAGGTAGTGTATTCCTAAAGTACACGGTAGATTTCAAATGAAATGCGGGAATAAAGTGCAATCTGAAGAGCACACTTCTTGGAGGAGCTGGTCTCCAAACCAGTATATCTCATAACACCATAGCCTGATATATCTGAAGATGATAACAAAATGATATACTGCCATTAATTAAAGAGGTAATCCCATGAATAATATAAAACATGAAAATCAGACATCATATAGTACAAGACATTCTCTTTATAACAAAGCTGTACCTCACATGGATCCAAATCTATCTCTATTCATGGCTATAATTGCTCGGCCAGATATTCCTCCAGGCTGATGGGTCCTTTTTTAGGGGACATGCCTTTTCTCAGGGGGTGTGCACTTTCTGCTGTAGCTCTTTCCCTGTAAGGGCTCATTCACATGACCGTGCCATGTTTTGCGGCCTTCCGCAATTTACGGAACAGACGGCCCATTATAGAAATGCCTATTCTTGTCCTCAAAATGGACAAGAATAGGACATGATCTATAATTTTTGCGGGGCCACAGAACAGAGCAACGGATGCGGACATCACACAGAGTGCTGTCCGCATCTTTTGCAGCCCCATTGAAGTAAATGGGTCCGCACCCGAGCCGCAAAAAATGCAGCTCGGGTGCAGAACCAAACCACGGTCGTGTGAATGAGCCCTAACTGTCACAGTTTCTAACATATGATACAACTGGTTGCTGTTCGAAGGATTGAACTAAGCATATGTGTCAGAGAGGCTACTGATGTGGTCGGGGAAATAAGTAAAAGAACATACAGCAGGTGGCGCTATAAAGATAGGTTTTCTTGAATAACTCAGTGGCTATAGTAGATTATTTTTTATGACACGCAAAACTATTCATATCCAGCTGTTAGTTTGGAAATGTAGAATATTGGGAGGACAGTCTGAATAGTGTCTCTTAGTACTTAGAAAATTTTGATTTATAATGCAGTGACATTGTGTCATGGGGGGGGGGGGGAGGCCAGAACATGATATATGCTGCAAGGTCCTCTCATTCAACTCTCTTGTGTGTTTGCCTGGCCTTAGGCATACTGTATATGGCAAATCCACCTGATACACTACTTGCATGACACTTTCCATTATTCCCATAGACTGCAATGTAGAGTGCTGGGGCAGACAGGAAACTTAAAGTAGCCCTGAAAAAAAACTAAAAGTGCCCTATGCTGTAGACGAGTCCAAACTGACTGAAGGTGGGGCAACACAAGTGGGCAGGGACAACACAAGTAGCCGGGGGCCAGCAACACCATAGCGCGGCACTACTGGCCAGGTGCATAAGTACCTAATACTCCTAGCATTAATGCTGAGAGCATCAAATCGTTATGTACAGTACCTGGACAATGTCCATGAGGAGGGCTTGGGCTGTCCCCTGGGCATTGGCCCACCGGGAAATTTCTCTGTAGGGTCTATGGCCAGTCTGCCCCTGGTAGAGGGCCACCACTCCATTGATTTGAATGTGGAACATTTCCCATTGCCAGGACATCCAGATCTATAAAGAATTGTTTGTTCCGTGGATCAATATAGCAGGATTACAGGTTGGAATTGATGGACTTTTGTCTTTTTTTTTTTAACCTCAGCAGCTATAATTGATGGCATGTCCTGTGGATATGCCATAAATGCCTAATATAGCACATGGCAGTGGTTAGCTGATAAACATGAAATTGGTTGGCCATACACTTTACATAGATTCAGGTTCCACCAGTAATCAAAATGCCCCAACAGGAAACAAAGATAAATGTGTATGCTCGGCCGACCAGAACATGCATGTTTATGGAAGAGTCCCTGGGTGACTGTTGAACTAGACTTTCCAGTATTCTTTGTTTTTCAGCTTGAAAAAGAAAAAAACTATTGGCTATGCTGTGGTCTGTCTGACAAATCCATGATGGATATTCATAGACATTTTATAACGGACTAGACATTAAGCCCATTACAATAATGGGCGCTAGAACAGTAGTGCATAAACATTAGTAGGAACAGTCTTTATTAAATGGCAAGGGAACTTGACCAAATTGGCTGAGACTGCTGGCACTGACGTGGCTGTGGCTGAGACTTCTGGCACTGAGTGCTGGCTGTGGCTGAGACTGCTGGCACTGAGTGCTGGCTGTGGCTGAGACTTCTGGCACTGAGTGCTGGCTGTGGCTGAGACTGCTGGCACTGAGTGCTGGCTGTGGCTGAGACTGCTGACTGCGGCTGGTGTCTGAGACTGCTGGCACTGACTGGTGGCTGGTGGCCGAGACTGGTGGCTGTGACTGAGACTGCTGGCACTGACTGCTGGCTGTGGCTGAGAGTGCTGGATGCGGCTGGTGGCTGAGACTGCTGACACTGAGTGCTGGCTATGGCTGAGACTGTGGCTGGTGGCTGAGACTTCTGGTACTGAGCGCTGGCTGTGGCTGAGACTGCTTGCTGCGGCTGGTGCCTGACTGGAGGCTGAGACTGCTGGCACTGTGACTGGTGGCTGTGGCACTGACTGATGGCTGAGACGGCTGGCACTAACTGGTGGCTGAGACTGCTGGCACTGTGACTGGTGGCACTGACTGATGGCTGAGACGGCTGGCACTGACTGATGGCTGAGACTGGTGGCCGAAACTGTTGGCTGTGGCTGAGACGGCTGGCATTGTGACTGGTGGCTGTGGCTAGTGGTATGTGCCGGTGGGTAACCACGGAGAAGTGAGTAATAGCAAGCGCTTCACTCCTGCTCCGTGGTCACATGACACAAACAAATCCTCAATGCAAAAAAAATTGCATTGAGGATTTTTTGTGTCGAATTACTTGATTCAATTGAGTAATCGTTTCAGCCCTAGTATAGTGTACCCTATAGTCCTCTCTGTGATCTCTGGATACTGCGCTCCATACATAAACCATACGGGAAAATAGACCTGTCAGTGGTTCAGGGTACTTATATAGAAAAACTAAAAACCAAGAGGCTAAAGAAAACCCTTTTTCTGACCCTTATGTTAAAACATAACTTTTATTTGATTGCTCTGATACCTAAACCTCCTAAAGTAAAAAAATAAATAAAAAAAACCCGCTGTCTCTCTAGATGACCTTATGTCGATAGTAGTGTTAATATAGTCTCAAAGGTCTGCTTTTACAGGCGTTATTGCAATCTCTGTGCGGGGTCATGTGACTGCGGAGTCTGTGGGGGCTGAGAGCGAGGGGGTGACTTGTGGCAAAGTCAAGAGAGGAAGTGTGGACTGCGCGGTTGCGTGTTGGGCGGCTGTGATTGGATGGCACGCTGGAGTGGGCGGTGCGGGCGGCATGTGGAGCGCCGTGTGTTGATTGGCCAGCATGCCATGCATGCGCACTTCAATTATCGGCACACAGGGCATTTGTTATCTAGGATGTGTGGTGGTGGGGGCAGTGGCGAATCTTGGTTTCGGGAGGGGCACTTTCAGATTATTTTCTGTCCGCCGCCACAAAACAATGTGGTGCTTATAGAACAGACTGCACAGTGTACAGGTATACTGTATATTGTGTGGCACAGTGTAGAGGTATACTGTATATTGTGTGGCACAGTGTAGAGGTATACTGTATATTGTGTGGCACAGTGTAGGCTATATGTGTATAACATAACATATTTCACATGAAAACGTACAATTACTTGGCTTGGCCCTTTGGGATCTCGGACACCACTTCAACACTTTGGCTGGGGTGCTAGGGTAGGTGGAGCTAATGTTGTGTTTTATCCTAATGAGAAAGATTTCATAATAAGGATTTGGAGAAGGGGGTAGCAGAGGATGGAGAGGCTGGTGCTGCTACTAGGGGGCTCATACCATGGGGAGTAATAAAGCCCACCATAATGCCCCCCCAATAGAAATAATTCTCCTTATAATGTAACAGTGCAAGAAATACCCCCTTGTAATGCCCCCAGTTGAGCTAATGTCCCCATAGTGCCCCCATAATGTGGCAGTATAAAATACCCCTATATAGTGCCCCCAGTAAATGCCCCCATAGTGCTCCTCTCCCCCTTCCTCCTAGTGTCCCCCTTAATGTACCAGTATAAAATGCCCCATATGTAGTGCCCCAGTAGATGCCTTCAGTGTCCCCCATAATTTGCAAGTATAAAATACCCCTTCTTAGTGCCCCCTGTAGATGACCTCATAGTACTCGTCTCCCCCACAGTACCCACCATAATGTGTCCCAGTATAAAATGCTACTGTACAGAGCCCCCCATATAAAATACCCTTTCTTTGTGGCCTCAGTAGATGCCCCTATAGTGCCCACCAATAATGTGCCAGTAAAAAGTGCCCCCAATAATGTGCCAATAAAAAGTGCCCCCAATAATGTGCCAGTAATAGGTGCCCCCATAGATGCCCCTCAATCATGTGCCAGTAACGAGAGCCCCCCCAATCATGATCCAGTAACAAGAGCCCCCCATCATGTGCCAGTAACAAGAGCCCCCCATCACGTGTCAGTAACAAGAGCCCCCCAATCATGTGCTAGTAACAAGAGCCCCCCAATCACGTGCCAGCGACAAGAACCCCCCCCCAATCATGTGCCAGTAACAAGAGCACCCCCAATCATGTGCCAGTAACAAGAGCACCCCCCAATCATGTGCCAGGAACAAGAGCACCCCCCAATCATGTGCCAGGAACAAGAGCACCTCCATCATGTTCCAGTAACAAAAGCCTCCCCAATCATGTGCCAGTAACAGGAACCCCCCCAATCATGTGCCAGGAACAAGAACACCCCCCAATCATGTGCCAGGAACAAGAGCACCCCCCATCATGTGGCAGTAACAAGAGCCCCCCATCATGTGCCAGTAACAATAGGATCCCCCATCATGTGCCAATAACAAGAGGCCCCCATCATGGGCCAGTAACAAGAGGTCCCCCCATCATGTTCCAGTAACAAGAGCCCCCCATCATGTGCCAGTAACAAGAGACCCCCCATCATGTGCCATTAACAAGAGCCCCCCATCATGTGCGAGTAACAAGAGGCCCCCCATCGTGTGCCAGTAACAAGCGGCTCCCCCATCATGTGCCAGTAACAAGAGCCCCCCCATCATGTGCCATTAACAAGAGCCCCCCCATCATGTGCGAGTAACAAGAGGCCCCCCATCATGTGCCAGTAACAAGAGGCCCCCCATCATGTGCCAGTAACAAGAGCCCCCCATCATGTGCCAGTAACAAAAGCCCCCCATCATGTACCAGTAACAAGAACCCCCCATCATGTGCCAGTAAAAGTATTGTAATTGTACATGTAAAAAAAAACCACTTATAATTACCTCCATGTCAGCGATGCGATGCAGGCCTCTTCTGGCCTGTGTCCTGCGCTGTATCCCAGGCGCTGCACCGGCCTCTGATAGGTTGCCGGCCAGCCTACCAGCCTACCTGAGGACAGCGATACAGATGACTATGGAGATGAGCGCTTCCACAATGTGCCCTGCCGCCACCGTCGCCCCCTACTTTTAACCAGGGCCGCGCCCTCTGCCAGTGGGTGGGGGGGTGGGGGGGGGCAAGTATATTCCTTGCACAGGGGCCCTCTGCTGTCTGTCTGCCCCTGGATAATCTACCCCATCTCTCCCTGGAAGCCCTGCATTCTTCTCCCCCTCCAGACATCTGCATTGTATAGGACCGGATTACTGTACATTTTTCATGAACCTACATGATCTTATTTTATTTGTCAAGTCCACAAAGATAAAGCAGAGCTGCATATGTTTTGTGTGGTAAGTTTAGCTTCAGTTCTATGTAACTCAAGAACATATGGTGCCTTCAGAACAGACTAGAAACTCCCCTATGCTGGATGACAGGGTTGGTGCTCCTTGGTGCCTGTCAGCCCCTTCCTGGTGAAGTCTGCCCCGGGCTGTGTGACACTACCCCCTGTGTGTAGCCAAGCCTCGCAGCTAAAGGCTTATTCAGCAGCCTGACCTGTGATCGATGATCCAGGCTGCGCACTGGAGGCAGTCGCTGAGCACCCCGCCAGCAGCCGGGGACCATCACTGAGTCATCACCGAGGGGAGGCAAGCTGGTTCCTCACTGGCTTCTGTGCTCTGACGGGCAGAGGACGGCTGGGTGCTGCCAATGGCCGGAGCCCAGAGTGTGTGCGGCGCTGATCATGTAGGGGTGGGGCGATCGGCGGTACCCATCCCTTATCACAGACAAAAGGAGGATGAGAGAGCCACTGCTCCGCTCCACCAGTCCTGCTATCCTCTGGCTTGAAGGAATCAGCACATGGCGCGGCAGGCTGCGTTACCTCGGTGCTGACTGGAAATCTGTGCCTCAGAGAAGATCATGTGCTTGATATGGAAACTGAGAGCAGACCGCTACAGGCAGCGTGTGGAGCACTGTGTGCCGATTGGTCTGAGCGCTGCGCATGCGCACTTCAATAATCGGCACACACGCACAGACACAGCGCAGGCGCACAGGGCTTTTATTAGCTAGGATATTGATTCATGGTTCACACTTCACAAATGTGGAGTCAAAAAAAATCTCTTATAACTAACAGAAATATTAGGGTTGACGCAGTTTTGCTGCCAGAGAGAGAGAGAGAGAGGGATGTCTGCACTGGGTGCCCTAAGATAACATTACTTTATAAGAAGTCTGGAGCACAAGCTGCTGACCTTTCAGGAGAAACACTGCTCCCAGTTACTGCACCTAAGAATTCCCAAAACGCTTGTCAGTTGTGGCTAAAGGCACACTTTAATCTGGGTAAATCATTTCTTACATCTGACATCATCTGAGCGCATTTTTGTTAGTCATTTTAGATGTCTTTCAAATGCAAGTTAGAGTCTGTCTATACATAAAGTTGGGATGTTTTGGCTAGATGTCTGAATGGCATGCCGAAGGATGACATCAGAGAATCGAAAACGGCCCTGAGAACAGTAGTGACAACTAATATAGCTAAACTGAATCCGAGAATTCGGCACCTTTCCTGATGGATCCCTATAATGACTTTCAGCTGGATTTAAAAGAACGGGTATAGGCACACGACAATAAACTTTGTGCCGATTTTTGTAAAGATTTTTGTGCGGTTTACGCTGGATTTCTGGACCGAAATCCGTATGTGTTTCTTTTAGATTCATGGATTTTCCCCAGAATATACTGAATATCCTCAAAATCTGCACTGCAGGTCAAGTTCTGCATGGAAAATTTCTGTACTGTGTATATGATATTTTGAAAATCGAATCTACTTAGCCGTTACTGTATGGCTCATTCAGAGGGCCGTAGTGTTTTACAGTATACCGGCCGTGTGCGTTCCGCATTTTGCAGACCACACATGGTCGGCACTATGAAAGAAATGACTATTGAGGACAAAAATAGGACATGCTCTATCTTTCTTGTGGGGATGCGAAACAGGACTTTGTGGCCCCATTGAACTGAATGGGTCCACACCTGTTCCACAAATTTGCGGAACGATTGCAGAACCATGCGGTCGTCTGAATGAGCCCTTACACGGAGGATTTTCCACATGAAAACTTCACAGAAAACCCCCTCGTAATCCGCGCAGTGTGGGTGTACCCTGATAGTTTCAATGTGGGCTTTGCATTGGTAACCTTTGTGGTGTACGGTCTTAATAAGGTTTGCCTATTGTTATGCTAACAGGGTTGTCCACTTAGGACAGTCCCTTTTTGTTAAGATGGCCGTACACATTAGATGTTAATTGGCTGAACCTGCAAATTTAGTGGGCACTGGCCAACCACCTAATGTGTATGGGGGGCCTCCCATTTTTTCCCCAAAAGCATATGTTGGGGAGATAATAATCCGATTACTGGATTAAACCCACCTAATTCTTTTGTTCTAAGAAGAGCCACAGCAGGAGTTTTAAGGCAGTGGCCTAAGGCCTTGTTCACATCTCTGTTCCAGCACAGAGCAGTCTTCTGGATCTCACAGGATCTGGCGATGCTGGATCCTCTACTTCATCACCGGATCCCCATTGACTGCAATGAGGTCCAGCAGTTATCCGGACGCTTTCTGGGTTTTGGCCAGACAGAAACCATTGCATAGCAACTTTTTTTTGTCTGGTTGACAGCCGGCATTTGCACCAGATCAGGGAGATGTGAATGAGACCTAAGCTGACCATCTGCATTAGATGTATAGCCAAAACGCCAATAATCTTATGTGTTTGGGGTCCTTCTGATTCTCACCTGACAGAAGATGTCGGGAGATAAGGATTGAGCAAGTTGGATATCAACTGTCCAATCCTTTTCTCATTGCATACAAACAATGCAAGGTTTGCTCACCACCAGTTCAATCAGGTGCATCTAAAAGGTTTGTCCAAGTTATTTTTATTGATCACCTAGCCTAAGGATATCAGATTGGTGGGGGTCCGACACCTGGCACCCCCGCCGACTAACTGGTTTAAGCGAAGGCAGATAGGTCATCAATAAATATAAATTGGACAAACCCGTTAATCCGGCCCAGCAAAGCATTCTGGTGCCAGGCTTAAGTTCTTGGCTTCAGAGCTGAAATCCCAGAAGAAGAAAAGATGATCAAGCACTAACTTTTAAAACCAAAATACAGTATTTATTGGGTAATCCTTGTAAAATAGACAGATAGATCGAAAGCTAAAAATATCCAAATGAAGCTTACATGTTTTGCACAATCTCTTGTTTGCTCATAGCCATCTGTGCCCAGTCCTTCTGTCTTGCAGCATCTTCCTCCCATCTTCCAACTGCAAATGCATGCATGCAAAACCAAGCATGCATTTGTATGGAGGGTGTATGGCCAGTCTTTCTCCCTTCTCCCTATTCAGAACCAAGCCAAGTGTGCACCTGGGAGGGTCATTAAAGATTTAAAGGGGTTGTCCGAGATTATGATAAGGATAGGTTATCAGTATCAGATGGGTGAGGGTCTGACTCCTAGTTCCCCTGATGATCAGCTGTTTGAAGAGACTGCTGCACTCTGGTGAGCACCATGGCCTCCTACTAGACCAGTGATGTTCATGGCCACATGGCCTAGGGGCTGCTCAGTCCGGTTTATGTGAATGGACTTGAGCTGCAATACCAAGTAGAGCGGCTATACAATGTATGGCACTGTGTTGAGTAAGCTGTGAGGAGGCCGCAGCACTCATTAGGTGCCATGACCTCTTCAAACAGCTAATCGGTGGGGGTCCAACTCCCAGATGTTGATGATCTATCTTGAGAATAGGCCATCAATATCAAAATCTTATATAACCCCTTTAAGCTGTTAGTGCTGGAACTAGTTTTAATGAAAACAAATTGTATGGATTTAAAGGGGTTGTCTCACTTCAGCAAATGATATTTATCATGTAGCGAAAGTTAATACAAGGCACTTACTAATGTATTGTGATTGTCCATATTGCTTCCTTTGCTGGTTTTATTCTTTTTCCTATGACATTACACACTTCTCGTTTGCATGGTTCCAACCACTCTGCAATTGATCAGTGGCTGCCACCAGGGGCGTAGCTATAGGGGGTGTAGAAGTAGCAGTCGCTTTTGGGCCCAGGAGCCTGAGGGGGCCAAAGACCCCTGTGCCGCATAAGAAGACACCAGTATTATAGAAAGTGCATGCTGGTCAAGTTACACCTCTGGCTGGAAGGGAAGGGGTTAGGTCAAGACTTTGGGGGGGGGGGGGGGGCGCCGTTTCAGTCTTTGCCTCAGGCAACAGGAAGGCTATCTGCTTCCCTGCCCCTGTCCACAAAGCACTGAGGGAAGGGGGGCCCAAGCTGAACTCTTGCACCAGGGACCATGAGCCTTTAGCTACACCCCTGGCTGCCACGCTTGCAAACTAGAGGAAAAAGCTCTGGCTTCTCTGGTGACTGGAACCGTGGGAGTGCGGATAGGCATGCACTTTTTCCTATAGTGTGCAAGCATGACCACTGCTGCTGGATTGCAGGGTGGTCATAACCACGGAAGCAGGAAGTGTTTAATGAGATGGAAAAATGAATGAAGCCAGCAAAGGAGGCGGCAATATGGACAATCACAATACATTAATAAGTGTCTTTTATTAACTTTATCTTTGTCTTAATATATGCAAATCAGCCTCTAGGGACAACGGAGGCATTGCTGTTACACCTAGAGTCTCTGCTCTCTCTGCAACTGCCACACCCTCTCTACTTTAACTGACAAGGCCAGGCAGTGAAAATGTCATCACGCCCCGCCCCATGCTTATTTGCACATATTAGAACATCATTGTTCTCAGCAATGCGGGCATATGAACATGGGACCAACACAGATGCCTTCAGCAACAGGTCAGCCAGTCTCATAGGAACAAATGTGCTGACAGATACCGTTTAAAGGAGGAACATATGGACTCTACTTTAGCATTGTTTTTTCAAACACGTTTTGGCTGTTGATGTATATTATATATTTCCTATACTCCTGCCTCTCGTTTATGTAGGAACCAAAACTTTATATAAAACCTTGACCTGACGGCTGCATCATTATATATGATCCCATTCACATTAGTCATAATAAATTATGAAACAGCATGTATTGATAGACAGTTAAGAAATATATTTTAAAATATATTTTTTGAGTATACTACTAACATACTATATAGATTTACAAAAAACTAACTAAAAGCCTGTAAAGAAATACAAAACATAATACAAAATGATATACAAATAAAAACTATTAATGCATAAAAAGTATAAATAAATATAAATATAGCCAAGAGGTGCTGCCACACAGTGTGGTGCTGCTGCGTTTTGGGTGCTGAAAAAAAAAGTATGAAAAAAAAAGTGTACAGTTTTTGCAATAACATATGTTTTTTTGCTGCATTTTCTTCCAGCAAAGTAAAAAAAGCAAATCTCCCACAGTAACCTTGAATGACGTTAATTACAACACTGCATTATATGAAAGTAATTGAAGTTTGCCGTGTTTTCCCTTGCTGGGAGAGAAAACGCAGATATGTACTGGCAAAAAGCGCCCTTTTTTATGCAATTTGCATTGTGTGGCAGCACCCAAACAGTGTGAGCATGCATCTCAGGTGACACTTACAGTATATTTTACTGTAGGTGATCTTGTCATCATTAGTTTAGTCTAATGGACTACATGAATGTTAGTTCAGTGACTGTTTGTGGACTTAACATCGTTCACTATCTGCCTGTCGACATGCCTGTATGTTGCTTGTCATCATTTTAATCTCCTCATCTAGACGAAACTCCATTAACTGACTGGACAGGAGCAGCTCAAGGAATGTGCATTATCTGATCATCACCATGGAGGCTTCCAGTGTTGTCTTCTCAATTTGAGATTCTCCCAGCAGATTCTGTGCACTTGATAGACTATAATAAATAAGGATAGCTATAGCTTACTAAACAGAATATCCACCATAGATTTTGATCCCCCACCCACTCCCCTCCCATACAAATACACACTTTACTCCTGCACGTGGGGAGAGGAGATTAAGGACCCTTTTCCATCGGCCAACAAAGCAGACAATTATTAAGAATGAGATAGTTTGTCGGTGTTGTATGGGGATGAACAATCCGTACTACGATCATTCGTCCCCATACCGTTTCCTTTGTTTACAGCAGATCCCTGTTTACACAAGCAGTCACCCAACAAATGAATGTTTGATCGTTTGTTGGGTGATTGGCTGCATGTTTACACATGGCAATTATCACGTATCAGCTTTCTTAGGAGCTTTAATTTCTAATAATAGTCCTGATCCTCAGCCCCTACAATAGGGCCCTAAGCCACAGCCAGATATTTCTGGTCCTTGTGAGAAGAAAGGATTTTTTCTACCGGCAACTGCCATTAACGGCATACACATTAGACAGTGGCCTGATTTCTTGGGTCAGCGGATGTTCATCTAATGTGTTTATGTCGCCTTTAAAGACTCAGCATATTTGAAGGCCAAGTGACAGGGTTAAAAGGCCTCTTCAGATGGGCTGACATAACAGGCAATTATCGAGAATGAGCCGCTCATTCCCAATAATTGACTGCTCGTCAGAGGAGGTGAGAGCTGCATTTACACACAGCAATCATCTCCTCATGATGGGAACGAGCGATTGCTACTGTTATGGATTGTCTGCATACACATTGATTGTTTCTGGACAGCAGATCCCTGTTTACACAGCACAATCTGCTGCCCATAAACAATCATTTTGGTGACTTCATAAAAGATGCTTTCACCCAATGTATTAGCATTCCTCTTGTCATTGGTGGCACCTTTTCACAAGCATTTATCCTAGGAACTCTTCCTAATGATAATTGCCTCCCAGTACTTAAAAGAGTTCTCTGGGAATTTAGAAAATAAAAATACTTACATTTTAGCTTATAAATATATTCCCAAATACCTTTCGTCGGTTATAATGGCTTGTTTTGGGACCAATCACTAGGAGAAATAAAATGGCCGCCGTCCTATTAGTACAAACAAAACCTGTTCTAATCACACAGGACGACAAGTTACTTCAGATCACTTAGCTAAAGTTCTGCCTCATCCTCCTCTCTGCTCTGCTTGGCAGGGATTATGATCCTGAATACAGTTTAATACATTCAGCTGAATCTCTGTGGGAATAGAGTTCATGAGACATAAAGTACAGAGAGGAGGGTGGTGGGGGGTGGTAATGAGCACCATCACTTACTTGTATGCAGTCTCCATTACTATAGCCCCAGTCTGTCCTGTCCATACTCTCTGTACGTCATGTCTCCTCATGCTCCATTCCCACAGAGATTCAGCTAAAGTAATCCTTGACAAGTAGGAGAGGAGGATGAGGCAGCTCTTTAGCTCAGTGTTCTGAAGTAACTTGTGCTGCTATGTGATCAGGGGAGTTTCTGTGTTTACTAATAGGATGGCGGCCATTTTGTTTCCCCTGATGATTGCTTCCTAGGCAAAGTAAGCTGTTATATCTAATGAAAGGTATTTAGGAATATATTTATAATAAAGTAATATAAAAGTATTTTCATTTTCTTAATTACCAAAGAACCCCTTTAAAGGGAATCTGTCACCAGCTTTATGCTGTCATGTCTTTACAGCTCCAGCGCATGCCAATGGCATATTCATGAGCTCATGGCTCTCCCCACCCACCTGCCTCGGATTCAAATTTTTTTCCATATGATTCAGCAGCGGGTGGGTGAGGAAAGCCAGGAGCTCATGAATATGGGGACTTGTTCAGCATGAGCTGGATCTGCTCATTACAAGATTTTAGCAAAAGGGTCAGGTCAATTAACCACCTCCCGACCACCTAATGCAGGGATGCGTCCTGCAGGGCGGCCGGGTTATTCCTCCTTCACACATCTACGCGTCATCTAGCGAGACGCGAGATGACGCGCACATTCGACCCACACATGCGCAGTGTGGGTTGGCAAAAGGCGCACAAGGAGTTGGTCACCAGCCTGCCAGCCAATGGTCAGCACTGGCAGGTTGGTGACTTTTAAAATAACGAACCACCAGCCATATAACACATTATATTTATAAATATAATGTGTTAAATGGCTTCTGTGCTTTCTGCTGGGTCCTTTTCGTCGGTTGGTCCCAGCAGAGGAGCACACATCACAGTGAGTACACCAAGCGCTACATATTTAGCCCCAGATCACCCCCCCATCACCCCAATTAACCCATTGATTACCCCTGTCAATCACTAGTGAAAGGGAAAAAAGTAATCAGTGTAAACTGTCACTTTTTTCCCCCACCAGTATTGACTGTTAGGTTTAGGTTAGTTTAGGCCCCTTTGGTAGGTAGTTAGCTTCAGTTAGCGCCCAGCCCACCGCACCGCAGTCACTGATTCGCTGATTAGCGTATCGCTAATCAGCATTTGTACTTTATAGTATCTGTAGGTGATCAGAACTATAATGGTATTAGTGTCACCTTAGCTCGCCCTCCAGCCAAAACGCCGGGTTGTCCCGATCAGGCCTGATCGGTCGCCTACACGTGACACCCGCCCCGCCGCAGTGACTATTTTTAATTTTTTTTTATCACTGCACAATTATTACACAAGCGCTGCGGCAATAAAAAAAATCAGTTTTTATATTTTTTATTAATCGCAGCGGCTTCCTGTACTTCGCTAGCCTCCCATTTGTAAGACAGGCTTGCTTTTTTTTTTTGGGGTAATCTCAGGGATTACCCCCTAAATTTTGTTGACCAAATGGCAAGGAAGGGATATTCTTCTGAAGAGGCCTACAGGCTTCTGACCCAGTCGGATGAGGAATGGGAACCCTCATATGACGAATCCAGCGGATCAGCATACGAACCTGTAGAAAGCAGTGGCAGTCTGACTCAAAGTTCGGACGATGAGGTTGAGGTCCCTGATACCACCAGGCGTACCCGGCCCCGTGTTGCCAGACCACAGGTTGCGCAGGATCCGCTTCAAGGGCAGCAGAGTGGGGCTGGCGCTGTCGGATTACGTGGTGAGGCATACACCAGCAGTGCAGCCCATCCTGGACCTAGTACCAGCACTGCCGTAGAACATGGTGAAGCGGCGAGCACCAGAAGGGCAGTTGAAGCTGGTACGGTGGCACGTGCAGTATTTACCCCTTCGCAGCCACCGCACAGACAGGCCCGTAGAGCCCCTAGAGTCCCTGAGGTGCTGGCAAACCCTGATTGGCAGCCACCATCTTCAGCCGCACCAGTAGTTCCCTCTTTCACCACCCAGTCTGGAGTTCGGGTTGAGACAGCTCAGATCAGATCGGCACTGGGGTTTTTTGAGCTGTTCTTCACTGCGGAGAACTTTGACTTAGTCGTGGCAGAAACCAACCGGTATGCCACTCAATTTATAGCCGCCAACCCGGGAAGCTTTTATGCCCAGTCTTTCCGTTGGAAACCCATCCAAGTTTCTGAACTTAAAACTTTTCTGGGCCTTCTCCTCAACATGGGCCTGACAAAAAAGCATGAATTGCAGTCATATTGGTCCACGAACCCAATTCATCACATGCCCATGTTCTCTGCTGCCATGTCCAGGACACGATTTGAGACCATCCTGCGTTTCCTGCACTTTAGCGATAACAGCACCTCTCGTCCCAGAGGCCACCCAGCTTTTGACCGGCTCCACAAAATTCGAGCCCTCATAGACCACTTTAACAACAAATTTGCAGATTTGTATACCCCTGAGCAAAACATCTGCATAGACGAGTCCCTTATACATTTTACCGGGCACCTTGGCTTCAAACAATACATTCCAAGCAAGCACGCCCGGTATGGAGTCAAATTGTATAAGCTCTGTGAAATGGGCTATATGCACAAATTTCGTGTCTATGAGAGTAAAGATCAGACCCTGGAGCCGGTCGGTTGCCCTGACTACCTGGGCAGCAGTGGGAAGACAGTCTGGGACTTGGTGTCACCCTTATTTGGCAAGGGGTACCACCTTTATGTGGACAATTTCTGCACAAGTGTGCCCCTCTTCAGGCATTTGTTTCTAGAACAGATTGGCTGCTGTGGCACCGCGCGACCTTGTCACCGGGGCTTCCCCCAATGGCTCGTTACCACCCGTCTTGCAAGGGGGATGAGGGCTGCCTTGTGTAACGAAGAACTGCTTGCGGTAAAATGGAGAGACAAGTGTGACGTTTACATGCTCTCCTCCATTCACGCAGACACGACAATCCAAATTGAATGGGCAACCAGTGTCATTGAAAAGCCCCTCTCGGTCCACGACTATAATTTGCTCATGGGAGTGGTGGACTTCAATGACCAGATGTTGGCTCCTTATTTACTCTCCCGCAGGACCAGACGCTGGTATAAGAAGGTGTCTGTATACCTAATTCAATTGGCTATGTACAATAGTTTTGTTCTCTACAGTAAGGCTGGGAGAACAGGATCCTTCCTCAAATTTCAGGAAGAGATCATCGAGAACCTCCTGTATACAGGAGGTTCCGTGGCCCCAACCACCATTGTAGTGAGCTGTCTACACGAGCGACATTTTCCCAATGTCGTTGCTGGTACCTCAAACCAAGCGTCACCCCAAAAAAGATGTTGTGTCTGTAGCAGGAGTGGAATAAGGTGTGACACCCGCTATTTCTGTCCTGACTGCCCTGACCACCCTGCCCTGTGCTTAGGGGAGTGTTTCCGGAAGTACCACAAACAGGTACACTTAGTATAGGGATTGCGCGACACAGGACAGGCACATAGGGGTCTTAGGACCCTTTCACACAGAGCTGCTGCAAACCTCTCCTTTCACCTGGGACAAAGTGCATAATGTACTTCGCCACATCTCTGGGCGATTTGCGCTTTGCACATTGTCCCATGGGGAAGGAGAGGTTTGTCAAACACTTTGTATAAAAATAAATAAAAGAAATCCGGCAATGATTTATTCATCCACATCGATTGATGTGAATGGAGAAATCGGGTTTGCCAGGGCATACGAGCTAAGTGGGTTTGGATGTTGGGCAGAGCTCCTATGTCTTGGCAGACGCCTTTCCCCTCCTGGCAGTACAAACACCCCACAAATGACCCCATTTTGGAAAGAAGACACCCCAAGGTATTCGCTGAGGGGCATATTGAGTCCATGAAAGATTGAACTTTTTGTCCCAAGTTAGCAGAAAGGGAGACTTTGTGAGAAAAAACAAAAAAAAAAAATTTCCGCTAACTAGTGCCAAAAAAAAGTCTTCTATGAAATCGCCATGCCCCTCACGGAATACCTTGGGGTTTCTTCTTTCCAGGGTCACATGTGGGGTATTTATACTGCCCTGGAATTTTAAGGGCCCTAAAGCGTGAGAAGAAGTCTGGAATCCAAATGTCTAAAAATGCCCTCCTAAAAGGTACTCATTGGAATTTGGGCCCCTTTGTGCACCTAGGCTGCAAAAAAGTGTCACACATGTGGTATCGTCGTACTGAGGAGAAGTAGGGCAATGTGTTTTGGGGTGTATTTTTACATATACCCATGCTGGGTGAGAGAAATATCTCTGTAAAATGACAACTTTGTATAAAAAAATGGGAAAGGTTGTCCTTTACAGAGATATTTATCTCACCCAGCATGGGTATATGTAAAAATACAACCCAAAACACATTGCCCTACTTCTCCTGAGTATGGCGATACCACATGTGTGACACTTTTTTGCAGCCTAGGTGCCAAAGGGGCCCAAATTCCAATGAGTACCTTTACAATTTCACAGGGCATTTTTTACGCATTTGGATTCGAAACTACTTCTCACGCTATAGGTCCCCTAAAATGCCAGGGCAGTATAAATACCCCACAAGTGACCCCATTTTGGAAAGAAGACACCCCAAGGTAGTTCGTGAAAAGGCATGGCGAGTTCATGTAAAATTTTATTTTTTTGTCACAAGTTAGTGGAATATGAGACTTTGTAAGAAAAAAAAATCCCAAAAATCATTTTCCGCTAACTTGTGCCCAAAAAATATATATTCTAGGAACTCGCCATGCCCCTCACGGAATACCTTGGGGTGTCTTCTTTCCAAAACAGGGTCACTTGTGGGATATTTATACTGCCCTGGCATTTTAGGGGCCCTAATGCGTGAGAAGTAGTTTGGAATCCAACTGCGTAAAAAATGCCCTGTGAAATCCTAAAGATACTCATTGGAATTTGGGCCCCTTTCACCTAGGCTGCAAAAAAGTGTCACACATGTGCTATCTCCGTACTCAGGAGAAGTAGGGCAATGTGTTTTGGGGTGTATTTTTACATATACCCATTCTGGGTGAGAGAAAGATCTCTGTAAAATGACAACTTTGTATAAAAAAATGGGAAAAGTTGTCTTTTACAGAGATATTTATCTCACCCAGCATGGGTACAGTCATGTGAAAAAATTAGGACACCCTTTGAAAGCATGTGGTTTTTTGTAACATTTTTAATAAAAGGTTATTTCATCTCCGTTTCAACAATACAGAGAGATTAAAGTAATCCAACTAAACAAAGAAAACTGAAGAAAAGTCTTTTCAAGATCTTCTGTAAATGTCATTCTACAAAAATGCCTATTCTAACTGAGGAAAAAGATAGGACACCCTTGCCCCTAATAGCGAGTGTTACCTCCTTTGGCTGAAATAACTGCAGTGAGACGGTTCTTGTAGCCATCTACCAGTCTTCGACATCGGTCTGAGGAAATTTTACCCCACTCCTCAATGCAGAACTTTTTCAGCTGTGAGATGTTTGAGGGGTTTCTTGCACGTACAGCCCTTTTCAAGTCACCCCACAGCATCTCAATGGGATTCAAATCTGGACTTTGACTTGGCCATTCCAGGACTCTCCATTTCTTCTTTTTCAGCCAATCTTTGGTTGATTTACTAGTATGTTTTGGGTCATTGTCATGTTGCATGGTCCAGTTCCGCTTCAGCTTTAATTTTCTAACTGATGGTCTCACATGTTCTTCAAGCACCTTCTGATACACAGTAGAATTAATCGTGGATTCTATGATGGTGAGCTGACCAGGTCCTGCTGCAGCAAAGCAGCCCCAAACCATGACACTTCCACCTCCATGCTTCACAGTTGGTATGAGGTTCTTTTCTTGGAATGCTGTGTTTGGTTTACGCCAAACATGTCCTCTGCTGTTGTGTCCAAATAATTCAATTTTGGACTCATCTGTCCAAAGAACATTATTCCAGAAGTCCTGGTCTTTGTCAACTTTATCTCTGGCAAATGTCAGTCTGGCCTCGATGTTTCTCTTGGAAAGCAAAGGTTTCCTCCTTGCACACCTCCCATGCAAGTTAAACTTGTACAGTCTCTTTCTGATTGTAGAGGCATGTACTTCTACATCAACAGTAGCCAGAGCCTGCTGTAGTTCTCGAGATGACACTTTAGGGTTTTTGGAGACCTCTTTTAGCATCTTGCGGTCTGCTCTTGGGGTGAACTTGCTGGGGCGACCAGTCCTGGGCATGTTGGCAGTTGTTTTGAAAGCCCTCCACTTGTAGACTATCTTCCGGACAGTGGAATGGCTGATTTCAAAATCTTTTGAGATCTTTTTAAATCCCTTCCCAGACTCATAGGCTGCTACAATCTTTTTTCTGAAGTCCTCTGACAGCTCTTTTGCTCTCATCATGGTGCTCACTCTCACTTCAACAGTCAGGAGCACACCAAACTAAATGTCTGAGGTTTAAATAGGGCAAGCCTCATTCAACATGCAGAGTAACGATCTACTAATTATGTGCACCTGGTGTGATATACCTGTGAGATCTGAGCCAATTTAAGAGGGAATACATGTGAGGGTGTCCTATCTTTTTCCTCAGTTAGAATAGGCATTTTTGTAGAATGACATTTACAGAAGATCTTGAAAAGACTTCTCTTCAGTTTTCTTTGTTTAGTTGGATTACTTTAATCTCTCTGTATTGTTGAAACGGAGATGAAATAACCTTTTATTAAAAATGTTACAAAAAACCACATGCTTTCAAAGGGTGTCCTAATTTTTTCACATGACTGTATATGTAAAAATACACCCCAAAACACATTGCCCTACTTCTTCTGAGTACGGCGAAACCACATTTGTGACAAATTTTTGCAGCCTAGGTGCGCAAAGGGTCCCAAATTCCAATGAGTACTTTTAGGATTTCACAGGGCATTTTTGCGCATTTGGATTCCAAACTACTTCTCACGCTTTAGGGCCCATAAAATGCAAGGGCAGTATAAATACCCCACAAGTGACCCCATTTTAGAAAGAAGACAGCCCAAGGTATTCCGTGAGTGGTATGGTGAGTTCAAGTAAAATTCTATTTTTTGTCACAAGTTAGTGGAATATGAGACTTTGTAAGAAAAAAAAAAAAATTTCCACTAACTTGTGACAAAAAAAAACTTCCATGAACTCACTATGCCCATCAGCAAATATCTTAGGGTGTCTACTTTCCGAAATTAGGTCATTTGTGGGGTGTTTCTACTGCCTGGGCATTGTAGAACCTCAGGAAACATGACAGGTGCTCAGAAAGTCAAAGTGCATAAATTAATATTTTTGCACCATAGTTTGTAAACGCTATAACTTTTACCCAAACCAATAAATATATACTTATTGCATTTTTTTTTTAATCAAAGACATGTAGAACAATAAATTTAGAGAAAAAAATATATAGAGATGTAGTTTTATTTGAAAAATTTTACAACAGAAAGTGAAAAATTTGCAAAAATTTCGGTCAATTTTGATTAATATAAAAAAAAGTTAAAATGTCATCAGCAATGAAATACCACCAAATGAAAGCTCTATTAGTGAGAAGAAAAGGCGGTAAAATTCATTTGGGTGGTAAGTTGTATGACCGAGCAATAAACCGTGAAAGTAGTATATTGCAGAGTTGTAAAAAGTGGTCTGGTCATTAAGGGGGTTTAAGCTAGGGGGGCTGAGGTGGTTAAAGAAAGTGACCCAGCATTTTGCTAATGGTATTTGTTACTAATTTATGGTGCCCTTATTTAGGACACCATTAAATTGGGGACAGATTCCCTTTAAGTCCGATTTTATCACTTGTGTAACCAAATTTAACAAATTGGCATAGAATGGAATATGACTACCTAGACAGGTTTTGTTACCACCATGATGATCATCCTTTGTTAACATTGTCTGACATGCAGTGCATGTGTCTTTCAGTATTATGATAGTTCAGGAGCCTGCTGTCAGCTATTGTATTGCAGATTATTTGGACACTTTAATGTAGTCAAAGTTAGGACTTCTGAATCTGAAAACATACAGGCTGAAAATCCCTTCTTTTATCTATGAAAACCTTTGAACAAGGGGTGTCCAATAATGACCACCCACGAAGATTATCACCAGCCAAATTGTTCAGTATATACCTATCCTATATGAGTAGCTGTAGAATGAATGGTTCATAATTAATAGTGTTGATCTGAATATGTAGAATTAATATTAATAGTACTGATAATGATAGCATACCTGTATTGGTGAAAGGTAGGAAAAAAATATTTTCTGAAATCTTAGAAAGCAATGTTCACGGCTGAGGAACTTGGTGCCGTATGAAAACCTTGGAAAGTCGGTGTTTTTGAGCTGTGATGACTATGGTAACTGCTCAAATAACAATTTAGCTCCATCACTTTCTCCTCCTCTAAGGCTAAGTGCACACGGCAGTGATAAATGAGATTGTGCACCTATTTAGAACACATTAGTATCCTTGTTTATTTGACCCTAACAAATCTAATGCTTCACTTGGCAGCATACAGGTTAAATCTTGCTTATCTAAACCTTTTACCTCTCTTTCTGTAAGATTCTCTTCCAACCTTTTCCCCTAGCTGTAATCTATCATTATGTTCTAACTTTCTCACATCTAATACCCATTATACCTTCCTCTCAAATTCTCATTCTGCAAAGGTTCACTGCATTTCACCTCCTCTCATCTTTAAGACTCATCGGGAAATCAATTGTTTCAATTATTCATTGGTAGGAAAAAAACAGCTTTGAATAAACATCTGAATCTCTCTGATTTGTGACCAATAGATTGTATTTATTTTCATTTATTTCTTTTACTTATTTCTATATCGCTGATATATTCTTCAGCACTTTACAGACATTCTCATCACTTGCTGTCTCCAGTGGAGCTCACAATCTAAATTCCCTATCAGTACATCTTCGGAGTGTGGGAGGAAAGCAGAGTACCCAGAGGAAACCCACACAAACATGGGTAGAACGTACAAACCTTATGCAGATGTTGGTTGGTTGGATTTGAACCTAGGACCCCAGTGCTAACCACTGAACCACCGTGCTGCCCACATGTATGGTATGTACAAAAAATGTGGCGTAAAAAAGTAGCAAAATTTGATGCAAATGGAATTTTAAGCAAACATATTGCAAATTTTCTTTCCTGCCCCATTCTGACATACTGTATTTACTGTAATTAATGCCAGAAAACCGACATAAATTATAATCAACTCTTGTCCAGCTCCTAGCTGGAGTAGATTTCAGGTTCTTGTGCAAGGACATCAGAAGATGCAACAAATGCATTAATATATGAATTAATAAATTGGCCACATATTCCTCCAGCGGGGGTTTTTACTAAGAAACACCAATCTTTAATAAATGGCCATCTATGTTTTTCATTTCTTAAACTGAAAGCAAGGGAAAATTGCACAAAGGCGAAATGCTCCAGAATTCTGGCAAGTACTGAGCACCAATTTTATTAAGTGTTTTAGACACTTTTTATGCCATATTAGACAGGTTTAAAAAGTGTCTAAAAAAGTGGGTGTGTGTGTGTGGGGGGGGCATAGCATCTTCCTGACCAGAGGCATTTTTCTTTTTGTAGTATATGCGTCTTTGAAAGCCAACTTTTTTCCATTAGGTTATTTAAATAATTTTTGGCATCTTCTTTGGTAATACATGGCACTCTATTTTAATTTCATTATTTTATTTAGTGTTTTTTTCGGATTGTTGCTTTTTTTATATCTGGGAAATGCTAAAAAAATTGGTAAAAAGTACAATTTTAAATTTTTTTTAAATTTAATAGAACAAAGATTATATTCACCGGGGCTGGGCAGGAAGATCCAGTGTGGGCTGCTGTGGTGTTTTTTTTTTTCCGTTTATTTTATTTTGTCTGTTTTTATTTTACACTTTGTGCTCCATTCCTTTGCGGGGCATTACATTATATATTTTTTATGATTTCTTTTGTAGTTGGGGTTACAAGGAGAATACAGTCTCAGAAGGTTTTAGCAAGGTTGCTGAGTCTCACTACACGGCTAATCTGGGTCTGCTAAGTTATAGACAACCCTCATTGATCGCTGGGTATACAACAATGGGGAGGGCAGGGTCAGATGGTAGTGGACCTGTCACTGAACCTTGTCTCCCACAAGTATTGTCCTTATTCTGCTTTTGGCTCCAAGGGTGCAGAATGGGTTGTGGTCAGCTGGCAATGGGTTTGGGTGACTGATTTAGGACCCACATCATTAGGCACAAAAGTAGCCTAATTTTTATTTTGCTCTTTGGCCCTTCCAGAAAATATATGCCTGCTTCACAGTGTAAAACAATGATTACTCTTGTTTCGAGTAGAAGAAATATGTCGTAGTGGTTTTACTGACCACACAAAAACATCTGCACAGACTATCTAAGAGATTGCTTCTGAAGGTCCCCAATTATATATAATTTCCTGAGAGCAAGCTTTAACTACGGTCTTGTACTCTCCAACCCTTGTCAGCACCTGCTTGGCCACCCTGTCTAATTATATAATTGTACGTTATACCAGGGTGAAGATGGCATGTTTTTCTTTGAAAGTATGTGTTATCTTCCTAATAGTAGAATACTTTGCTAAGAAGCCACCTCTGCTTGTTAACAACGAGGAGATAGGTTACCATTTAGATTACATTATGGGGGGGTTAATCTAGCCCTGCAAAATTGTGAGTAAAGAGGTCCATAAAAAGTGGAGTAACATCCGAAGACAGATGTATTAGACTTAAAGATGAACCAAATGTATTAAATAGTGTGTCACATTTGTCACAAATTGTGGCAACACAGAGTCCTGCAAAAGTGACTTTACAAATTCCCCACTTGATAAATGCCCACTTATTTTACTGTTTATACAATTATTTATAACTAGTTTGTATCTGTTATCCATCTGTATAAGTATTCCATTGTGCCAATCCTACTTGAAGAAGTCTCCAAAACTATTTGCTATACTCCTTGCCAAGCATATTCACAAGCACACCTCTGTGAGTACCGCTGTTTCCATTGCGCTCAGGGCCAGATGAGGGTCACTGTGTTTTATTGATTCCTTGTATAAAAATATTGACGTACCACTTCCAATCTGTGACCATCCATTCATTGGACAGGTGACCTTTCTGCAGCTTAGTCTAACCATGTGCATAATGTACAATGCTGTGTCTGGTATACAATGCAGAGTCTACAGCACTTTACTGAATGCTGCAGTACCTTCAAACAGCTAAACATCAACGACCCCAACCGATCTGATGTTGATGACCTATCCTAAAGAGCATCATTTTCAAAGTTCTGGAATACCCCTTTACGCTGATGGCACTGGAGATGCTTTGGCAGCATGGGTGTCCATACACTGAAAACGACTCCAGCATTAAGACCCCAGGGCCTGCATAGTAAGTAATGTATGGTATATGTTTGCTGAATTGCCTCCACAGTCTTTCACATTTTAGTTTTTGTTACCAGTATATTCTGCAGTGCTGTATAAATATTGTCCCCGACAGCGTGTTGAACCTGTTGCTAAATCATACTCATCTGCTTCCTGCCACTCCCGTTCTTTAAGCATCTTCTGGTCCCTGCCTGTAAATTTCTGAAGAACCTGTGTTATGTGCACCACTGCAGCCAATGACTGGCTTCAGCTATGACGTGTCACCAAAGCGGTCCATCCGGAAGCTTACAGGCTGGGATCGGATGACTGCTGAGCAGAGCCAGGGAATGGAGTCATGCGGAGCAGGTGAGTATTTATATTATTTTTTTTCCTGCAGAGGACAAAGAAAAAAATTCCCTAAAGTTAGTGAATTTTTAACCCTTTCATGACCAAGGGTCATTGATGCCCCAATGTCCAGGTCAAAATTTTCAAATCTGACATGCGTCACTTTATGTGGTAATAGCTTTGGAACACTTTTACTTATACATGCCATTCTGAGATTGTTTTCTCGTGACACATTGTACTTCATGATAGTCATATATTTGAGTCAATATATTTCACCTTTATTTAGGAAAAAATCCCAAATTTACCAAAAATGTGGAAAAAGTCACAATTTTCCAAATTTCAATTTCTCTGCTTCTAAAACAGAAAGTGATACCTAATAAAATATTTATTACTTAACATTCCCCATATGTCTATTTTATGTTGGCATCATTTTGGAAATGTCATTTTATTTTTTTAGGACGTTAGAAGGCTTAGAAGTTTAGAAGCAATTCTTATAATTTTTATGAAAATTTCCAAAACCCACTTTTTAAAGGACCAGTTCAGGTCTGAAGTCACTTTGTGGGGCTTACATAGTGGAAACCCCCATAAATGACCCCATTGTAGAAACTACACCCCTAAAGTTACTCAAAACTGATTTTAAAAACTTTGTTAACCCTTTAGGCGTTCCACAAGAATTAAAGGAAAATGGAGATGAAATTTCAAAATTTCACATTTTTGGCAGATTTTCCATTTTATATATTTTTTTTCTTTAACACATTGAGAGTTAACAGCCAAACAAAACTCATAATTTATTACCCTGATTCCGCGGTTTACATAAACATCCCACATGTGGTCGTAAACTGCTGTACGGGCACACGGCAGGCGCAGAAGGAAAGGAATGCCAAATGGTTTTTGGAAGGTAAATTGTGCTGGATTGGTTTTCTGAACGCCATATGTTTTTTATTTTTGTGCCGATCGTCTTGTGCAGGGGCTCGTTTTTTGCAGAAAGTGTTGAGGTTTTTATTGGTACCATTTTTGGGTACATAGGATTTTTTGATCATTCATTATTACACTTTATGTGGCAAGGTGACCCAAAAATTGGCTGTTTTGGAACAGTTTTCATTTATTTATTTTTACAGCGTTCATCTGAGGAGTTAGGTCATGTGATAGTTTTATAGAGAAGATCGTTACGGACGTGGCAATACCTAATATGTATACTTTTTCTTATTTATTTAAGTTTTACACGATAATAGCATTTTTGAAACCCAAAAAATGATGTTTTAGTGTCTCTATAGTCTGAGAGCCATAGCTTTTTTATTTTTTGGGCGATTGTCTTAAATAGGGTATCATTTTTTGCGGGACGAGGTGACGGTTTGATTGGTACTATTTTGGGGGTCATACGCCTTTTTGATCGCTTGCTGTTGCACTTTTTGTGATGTAAGGTGACAAATATAGCTTTTTTGGCACAGTTTTTTTAATTTTAATTTTATGGTGTTTATCGGACGGGGTCTATCATGTGATATATTTATAGAGATGGTCGTTACGGACGCGGCGACACCTAATATGTGTATTTTATTTTTTCATTTTTTATAGGAAAAGGCAATTTCTTTTTTCTAATTTACATTTTTATTTATTTATTTATTTTTACTTTTATTATTTTCACATTTTTTTTATCAGTTCCCTCTTGGATCTTGAAGATCCAGTGGGGCTGATAGTTGTACTATACTTTGCAATGCTCTTGCATTGCAAAGTATAGTACTTCCAGATTGCCTGTAGGTGGCAGCACTGGACGCCTTTGCCATGGCAACTAGACGCTTTTGCAAAGCGTCCGGTTGCCATGGCAACCATCGGGTGCTGCAATCACAGCGCTGCAGCCCCGATGGTGGAGAGAGGGAGCTCCCTCCCTCTGTTAACCCCATGGATGCTGCAACCGCGGCATCTATAGGGGTTACAGGAGAGTGTCAGCATAGAGCTGACACTCTCTGCTGATGGCGGCGGCTCAGTAATTGAGCCGCCGCCATCGCACACAGCAGGGGGATTGGGGGGGGGGGCAGCGCAGGAAAGAGGGGGGTTCCGGGAGGCTGCCCATAATATCGAGGGAGGCTGGGGCAGGAGGGGCGGCTTGAAAATTAATGCAGGGGGCGGGGAGGCGGCGGACCGCATAAGTGCAGGAGGAGATGGGCACAGATCAGCGGGGCACAGATGAGGGGCACAGATGAGGGGGCACAGATGAGGGGGCACAGATCTGCACTAAGTGCTTGGAGGGGCACAGATCGGGGGGCATGAGTTACACTATCTGCTTTAAGACTCTGATCTGCAGAGCGCAGATCAGAGCCTGAAACCGGCATTTAACACTGCCGCGATCCGATTGGTTAGTCTGCACAGACTAACCAATCGGATCGATTGCCGGCAAGGGGCCACTCTGATTGGTCCCTTGCCGGCATTACTGCACTGTATGCTGTCCGTGGCAGCAGCAGTGCAGGGGCAGAAGCTTTAATCCAAGCGCTTTGCAGCGCTTGGATTAAAGAGCTGCCAGAACGTTTATATACGTGGTAGCTGCACGGGGTATGTGCAGCTATCACGTATATATACAGATTGCAGACGTGAAGGGGTTAACATCAGTCTGTGTTGCTGTAATGTGGGCCAAATGTATTAAATGTTTTCAATGTTTGATATTGTTGTAGCATCTTTAAAGGCTATGTTAACCTTCAGTGGCTATTTTTTCTGATTGCATGTTACTCATTTTTGGCTAAAAATCATTTTTCCAATTGGCCCTTATTAAAAAATATTGAGCAGTTCTGTCACAAAGGGTTAACTGTATTTCTAGCTGTGTGACTGGCATTTTCACTTTGTGGGTCATCTAATAAACCTTATCTCTAAACTACTGAGAGGTTATAAACACTTATTTAAGCCACATTCTTATCAGTAAAATAAGAACAGAGCTATAAAGAGTGTTTATAAGGTCAGAGAGCAGAGATATAGGGTCTGTCTGCTCCTGGTCTGATGGGAAAGACAGAAAATCAGCTCTGTACAGAAAAGCTCAAAATGAGTACAATGCAATAATTTTTTAAAATTGTCCCCAAAGGTGTGCATAGCCTTTAAGTCAAACACTTCTGTCTTGAGATGTTATTACACTTTCTACACCACCCCTTTACTAACGTAGGAGTGCATCCATTTGTGTGACTTTTTGAAAAGTTATACTTGATAAACCCACTTTTCAAAACTGGAGTAAGTGGAGTAAAAATACATAATAAAAAATACACATAAACTAAAAAAGGCTCAAAGATATGATTTACAATTTTTTGAGGCCAGGGCGTGCTCAGTTCCCCCAAGGACTTAGAATATATATATATATATATATATATATATTTATTTATTTTTATTCCAGGGAGAAATGATCTTTAACCCCTTAAGGACCCTGCTATATTTCACCTTAAGGACCAGACCATTTTTGCAAATCTGACATGTGTCACTTTATGTGGTGATAACTTTAAAACGCTTTTACTTATCCAGGCCATTCTGAAACTGTTTTCTCATCACATATTGTACTTCATGACAGTGGTAAAATCAAGTCCAAAAAATTTCATTTTTATTTAACAAAAATTACAAAATTTACCAATTTTTTTATATTTTTTTACAAATTAGCAAATTTCAATATCTCTACTTTTATAATAGATTGTAATACCTCCAAAAATAGTTATACCTTTACATTCCCCATATGTCTACTTCATGTTTGGATCATTTTGTAAATGCCATTTTATTTTTTGGGGACGTTAGAAGGCTTAGAGGTTTAGAAGCAAATATTGAAATTTTTCAGAACATTTCCAAAACCTACTTTTTAAGGACCAGTTCAGGACTGAAGTCACTTTGAGAGGCTTACATAATACAAACCACCCAGCACCCATTTGAGAAACTGCAACCCTCAAGGTATTCAAAACTGATTTTACAAACTTTGTTAACCCTTTAGGTGTTCCACAAGAAGCTGACCCTGTAAAACATTATATGCAAGGACCTGCAGGTGAGTTGACCCTGTAAAACATTATATGCGAGGGCCTGCAGGTGAGCTGACCCTGTAAAACATTATATGCGAGAGCCTGCAGTTGAGCTGACCCTGTAAAACATTATATGCAAGGGCCTGGAGGTCAGCTGACCCTGTAAAACATTATATGCAAGGGCCTGTAGGTGAACTGACCCTGTAAAACATTATATGGAAGGATCTGCAGGTGAGCTGACCCTGTAAAAAATTGTATATGAGGGCCTGCAGGTGAGCTGACCCTTTAAAACATTATATGCAAGGGCATGCAGGTGAGCTGACCCTGTAAAAAATTATATGCGAGGGCCTGCAGGTGAGCTGACCTTGTAAAAAATTATATGCGAGGGCATATATATGCGAGGGCATTATATGCGACGAATAAGCATGTTGATATGATGGAAGAGGAGGAGGAGGATGAAAAAAGGAAGATTTAACCATATAACCTTTTTGTGGTGGAAGGGGTGCATGGGAATACAGTGTATTGAATACATTAAACAACACGTTTAAAGTGCCTTTGTTCGTCCGCTTTCCTCTGGTGGAGTCGAGAAGTCAGGGTCAATCCAGGCCTTGTTCATTTTTATAATAGTCAACCTGTCAGCATTTTCAGTTGACAGGCGGATACGCTTATCTGTTATAATGCCACCAGCAGCACTAAATACCTGCTCAGACAAAACGCTGGTGGCAGGGCAGGCCAGCACCTCCAAGGCATAGAGCGCCAGTTCGTGCCACGTGTCCAGCTTGGACACCCAGTAGTTGTAAGGCACTGAGGGATCATTGAGGATGCTGGCACAGTCTGCTACGTACTCCTTTTCCATCTTCGAAAACTTTTTCCCCCTTGCGACACTAGGCCACGCATCAAGGTGAGGGTGCTGGCGGGGTGTCATGAAACTGTCCCAGGCCTTGGAGAGTGTAGCCCTGCCTCTGTTGGAACTGCTGTGTGTTCCCCTTGTCTTCCCTTCTCAGTTGCCCAAGGAAGTACGGATTCTGCCAACAGCGTTGTCAGAATGAAATTTTTGGAGCAATTTTTCAACAAGGACCTTCTGGTATTGCACCGTTTTGCTCATCCTCTCCACCTGAGGAATGAGAGGTGAGAAGTTCTGGTGAATACCCAGTAATCCGTGTTGTCTAAAATGCGTATAACGCGTCGGTCGCGGGAAAGGCAGACTAACATGTCAGCCATGTGTTCCAGAGTACCAACAGGCAAGACTTCACTGTCGTCATCAGGAGGATGACTGTCCATCTCCTCATCCTCCTCTTCTGCTCACCCACGCTGAACAGATGGAATTAAACTTCCATGGGTACTACACTCTGTAGCGAAGGAAACCGTCTCCTGCTACTCCTCCTTATCGTCCAATTCGCGCTGAGAAGACGGACGGAGTGTAGTCTGGCTATCACCCTGTGTAATGTCTTCTTCCCCAATTTCCACCTCTTCCACATGCAAAGCGTCGTCCTTAGTTGTGAGCAGCGAGCAGAAGTGGGATGGCTACGCTGATAATAGCGTTATCGCCGCTCACCATCTGTGTTGATTCCTCAAAGCTTCTTAAAACCTCACAGAGGTCAGATATCCATGTCCACTCCTTGCTTCTGATTAGCGGAAGTTGACTGGAAATGCGATGACCATGGGGTTGAAGCCACTGACGTAGGTGCTGGCGGAAACCCTGATTGACGTAGGGCCCATAATCCTCGACGTTGGTAGCACCTGTGCCATCCCAGGGTACGACTCTCTCCCTGCCTCCACAACATTCTCCCAGTGTGCCGTCAGCGAAATGTAGCGTCCCTGGCCAAATGCACTTGTCCATGTGTCCGTGGATCATGCTGGTGGTGGTGAGCTTGCTAGGGCTCACGCCCTGGCTCATTTTGGTGTGGCACAGGTTGCAAACTACTATTCTTTTGTCGTCTGCACTTTCCTAAAAAAAGTGACATACTGCGGAACACCTACCCCTTGGCAAGGAAGATTTCTGCAAGGGGGTGCTCCGTGGAACAGTTGCGGGCCTGTGTGGTGTGGCCCGCCTTTTACCTTTTGCCACCCCACTGTCTCTTCCTGCAGATCCCTCCTCCTCTGTACTGCTGTCCTAGCTGGGCTTTCCACCTTCCCAGGTTGGGTCAGTGACCTCATTGTCCACCACTTCCTCTTCCTCACTCTGATCATCCTGTTGATTTGTTGACCTAACCACAACCCCAGTGATTGACAACTGTGTCTCATCTTGTTCATCAACCTCTTGAGACAGTAATTGCAGTTGACTCATTGGCAACTGTTTCTCATGATCATCCACCTCAATAAACACTAATTGGCATTCCCCACCGTCATGTTCTTGTGACTGTGGATGCTCAAGAGGTTGGGAATCAGGGCACAAGATCTCATGTCCCTCTTCAAGCGTGCTTGGCGAGAGGGCCAAATCAAGTAATGGCGATGAAAAGAGCTCCTCGGAATATCTGAGTGTAGGATCACTTGTTTGGCCAGACTCTCCATGGTGGGAGGAAGGAAGATCAGGGTGAGGATTCTGTTGACCAGACTCTTAGCTACTGAGACTGGACTTGGTGGAAGACAGGGTGGTGCTTAACCGACTGGAAGCATTTTCTGCTGCAATCCAACTGACCACCTGGTCGCACTGGTCTGACTTTAAGAATTTTGTCCTGCGATGCCCTGCAAACTAAGACATGAAGCTAGGTATTGTGGATGATTGTTTTTTTTTGGCTGCAGCCAAGAAACGTGCAGGGAGGAGACTCGAGCATGGCGCTCGAGCACATGCGGTACTCGGCCGTGTACCGCCATGTGCCGAGTATAGCGATGCTCGAGCCGAACAGCAGTTCGGCCGAGCATGCTCGCTCCACACTAGTATGTTTTAGTGTCTTCATAGTCTGAGACTCATATATTTTTTTATTTTTTGGGCAATTGTCTTAGGTAGGGTATCATTTTTTGCGGGATGAGGTGACGGTTAGATTAGTACTATTTTGGGGGTCATACGCCTTTTTGATCGCTTGGTGTTGCACTTTTTTTGATGTAAGGTGACAAAAAAATGATTTTTCTAGCACAGTTTTTAATTAATTTTTGGGATTGTGTTCATTTGAGGGGTTGTCATGTGATATTTTTATAAATCCGGTCGATACGGACACGGCAGTATCTAATAAGTAAACTTTTCTTTTTTTCCCTTTTTTCTCCGTACATTTTTTTTTACTTTATTTTGTGAAAAGGACGCTTTTTTTTTTACTTAAAACTTTCAATTTTTTGTGTAAAACTTTTTTTTACACTTTTTTTTGTCCCACTCTGGGACGTCAACTTTTGGGGGTCTGATCCCCTTAACAATGCATCACAATACCTATGTATTGTGATGCATTGGCTGTAAGTGTATTACAGACTTTAATATACTTACAGCCTGCTTGCCTGTGAGATCCAGGGGGCTGGATCTCACAGGCTCTCCCGGAAGGCAGCCACGATGCCTAAGGAAGGCATCAGGCTGCCTTCCCTGCTATGGGGTCCCTGTCACAGCAGCGCGGGGACCCGATGGCTGCTCCCTCCCTCCACACATCGCACGTGTCGCGGTCAGCGATGACCGCGGCACATCAAAAGTTAATGTGCCGGCATCGATGATTTCACCGATTCCGGCGCATGCAGCATCGGTCCGGCTATCAGTTACTGCTGGACCCCTGCCACGGATCGGATCCTTAAGTCACGGACATCTGTGACACGGACATGTACGGCGCATTTCCTTAAAGGGTTAATATCGGCTAAAAAATCTATTTCAGTTGCCTCTTTCCTCACAGTTGGAAGCACATTTTCACTGATGCTACGTCTAACTTTCCAATGAACAGATCTGTCTTTAACTACACAATAAACATAGCAGCCGTAAAAATATCATTACATTTCCTCCTTAAGATAAGCGCAAGGGGTCATTTGACTTCCCGGTGATTTATTCAACATATAGAAAGCGCGCCATTATTCCTAACTAGA
The DNA here is from genome assembly GCF_014858855.1 of Bufo gargarizans. Lineage (NCBI taxonomy): Eukaryota > Metazoa > Chordata > Amphibia > Anura > Bufonidae > Bufo > Bufo gargarizans. The sequence goes on along the minus strand of NC_058082.1, from coordinate 223,913,091 downwards.
ACTTAGGGAAGCATACTTTGTGTAGGTGATGGTTTTCATTTCAGTTTTAACAGCTTTCACTGGCTGTTCCGAATATAACGGCATTAGACTGTTTCTGAGATTTGCAATATAAGGGCAGAGAGTCGCTGTGCACACACCATAAAGCATCACACAAAATCCTGGTGTTATTTACTGGTCAGAAGAGTGCAGCCTAAAAAATGACAGATTTATGGAATTCTGCTTTATTTTGTATTTTTGCTCATATTAGATTTTCTCCAGACCTTGCTTGCAGTGACTATAAAATGAAAACACCAGTACACGTGCTTGATGGCATATTATTAAACCACTATGATGGAAATGATGAAAAGTAGATTTTCCTAACTTTAAGTGAGGAACCTGCTGAAGAACATGTGATCCTCAAATGAGGTAATACTGTAGCTTCACTACAGCCCTTCCTGGACATTTCAGGCAATGATGTCACAGTTCAGGGGTCTCAAGTTCATTGGGTATGATAATGAGAAATGACGACACTGACAGGAGTGGGTAAAGTTGTTCTTACGCATTACATGAATGTCCACCAATTTCGATGGGACAGGCTGACCATTTAAAGAGGGTCTGTCACCACTGACATGTCTGTTTTCATAAATCATTGTTTTCCACATAAAAAATAATACTTCTGGAGCATTTATTCTTATGACTCTTTGTTGTGCCATTTCTCTATTAATCCTACTAGAAATGTTTGAATAAAGGTTCAACTGGGTGTGTGTCCCTGCATCATATGACACTGGCCAATTATTGCTGCCAGTATCAGACTGTGTAAGGGTGTGTCCCTGCATAGTCTGACACTGTCAAATCAATTCAGCCAGTAGGGACACCTCATAAACCTCTAGCAGGAATTAAAGGGATGTCACAATATAGAGTTATAAAGAGAGATGTTCCAAAAGCATTATTACATGGAGTTACTGAAACAGACGTTAAAGGGCTTCTGTCACCCCACTAAACCGTTTTTTTTTTTTGTTTACTTATAATCCCTATACTGCGATTTATGCATACATAATCTAATTAATCATTTTGGTTCAGTAGATTCTGTTAAAAACGTACTTTTAAAATATGCAAATTACCTTGCTACCAGCAAGTAGGGGGTCTGATTGTTGGTCTGACCTGAGGTGTAATGGAAAATATTTTTTTCTTATTGTTCTTCTCTAAAACCTAGGTGCATTTTATAGGGCGAAAAATACGGTTCTCAAGCCAGTGATTGTCTAAGGCAGAGCGAAGATACCATGACCACACAGAGGAGAAGCCAGCTGCTGCAGACGGGACCAGGGCCAGGTGAGCTGTGCGGGGGGCGCGCCAAAATGTATATGGTGTATTTATGTATGTTGCATACAGTATATATGGTGTATGTATATGTAAACATGTGTTGTGACGCTGTGTGTCCGCCGCGGAGTAGGGAACTTGTTGTTAAAAATTTGAATCCCACCCCTGCTGTATTTGCATGTATTAACGTACGGATTACATGTGGATTGGAGTAAATGAAATCTGCAAATAATTCAGGGCAAATGCACAGCTGAATAGAGTATACTTTGTCTTTTAAAAATTGAGCATGCTCTCAAATCTGCAGAGATTTTTTTCTGTTGCACGTGAATGGGGTTTTCTATACCTTTTCACCTTCATTGCACTGTACAATATGGAATCCACATCATAAATAGTGCAATACTATTAGTGTACCTGGTACTACCTCCTTCTCTATCAGGTGCCATTACAGCAGCTGTGTTGTGTCATTGTATTGTGTAACGGGACTGTTGATCTAGACCGACAACCATCACGTCAGATTCTTTCACCTCTCCACTGACCTATTACAGATACCAGATGTGACACATACACTTCATTAAAGGTATAATAAATGGCATGCAGCCAGGATAAATTTGATTTTTCCATGACGGTTGTCTGGTAATACCACAAAAAGGAAGATAAAACACATATACCTTGGACAACAGGTCTCCACATTGCCTTACAGTAGTAGGATAGTTTCCCTGGAGCAATTATATATCATTGCAACATTGATTAAATTTGTCATTAGATATGCATCTAGCCATTTTTGGTAGAACATTCCTTAATGTGGATTTAGACGCCCTGATTATTGGGCAGATTATTCGGAACAAATGTTCATGCGAAGGCTCGTTCCCGACAATTTGCCCATGTAAAGGTGTCACCAATCACCTGATGAACAAGTGAAACGCTCATTCATTGGGTGATCCTGTCATTCGTACAGGCTTCAAAATTAGCGTTTCTGGGCGGCACATTTCAATCCCTCATCCTCATACTGTGAAGGAGATCGCTGCATGTAAATGCAGCAGTCTCCTCTGCTGAATGAGCAGCTATCAGGAACAACGCTTCCTTCCCGATAATCTGCTGCTACTCGGTGTATGTAATACATCTTTGGGCTACGTACTGATCACATCAACAAACCATAATTGGGTGCTCTACTGCTGCTGGTTAATGCCTCTTTAAAGGGAACCTGTCACCAGTTTTTCTGGTGTCCTAACTAAAGGCAACATAAATAAGTGACTGATTCTCTTAGCAAATGCTGGGTCACTTTCTTTAATTGACCCAGTCAATCTGCCAACATCTTGTATTAAAAAGCTCCAGCTGATAATGATGAGTCATGAATATTTATGAGCTCCTGACTCTTCCCGCCCACCTGCTGCTGAATGACAGTTTGTTTCCATAGGAATCAGCAGCAGGTGGGCAGGGGAGTGGCTATAGCTCTGAATTAAATATACGCTGGACTCAATGACATCACGCTGGACTCGAAACAGCTCATTAGCATGCCGCATGTGGCATCTTTGTGTGTATATTATGAGGTAACCATCTGTCACACCAGTAAGTGAATACATCTAAGGTACTTTTTAGTAGTTAATGATTGTATATAATTAGTTAGATTATAATCAAATATCCACATGACAGGTTCCCTTTAAGGGAAAGAGCCCCCTTTAGTCAAATTTGCTATGCTATAGGAAAGAGGTTTGCTCCTCCTGAGAGCATGGTCTCTACAACAGGGCTCCATGTTAGCCTCATGAACTACTGGACCTTTGTGTAAATTCATAACATGAAGAGTCTTCTAATATTAGGGATTGCAGGTGAGTGAGAATAAAATTAAATACTTATATCATAATGTATTTCATGTAGATCAAATTTTTTGCCACCCTAGTGTTTTATGACAGGATTTAAAGAGGACCTTTCACTTGTATAAAAGATGTGAACTGAGTATGCTGCCATATAGAGCGGCGCCCGGGGATCTCACTGCACTTACTATTATCCTCGGGCACCGCTCCGTTCTCCCGTTATAGGCTCCGGTACCGTTGCTCCTTAAGTTATAGTAGGCGGGTCTTCCCTTGTCCTGTGGGCGTCTCCTTCTCCTAGGCTGCAGCGCTGGCCAATTGCAGCGCACAGCTCACAGCCTGGGAGAAAAAAACCTCCCATGCTGTGAGCTGTGCGCTGCGATTGGCCAGCGCTGCAGCCTAGGAGAAGGAGACACCCACAGGACAAGGGAAGACCCGCCTACTATAACTTAAGGAGCAACGGTACCGGAGCCTATAATGGGAGAACGGAGCGGCGCCCGGGGATAATAGTAAGTGCAGTGAGATCCCCGGGCGCCGCTCTATATGGCAGCATACTCAGTTCACATAGTTTATACAAGTGAAAGGTCGTCTTTAAAGTTATTTTTTCCAAGAATAGAATAACAATGACTAATCCTCAGGATAGGTTATCAATATAAGATCTGTGGGGATCCAAGTCCTGGCACCACCACCGATCCGCTGTTTAAAGAGACTGCAGTACATTGTATAGTGGTTGTTTTTGGGATTGCAGCTCAAGCCCATTCACTTATTTGGGGCTGAGCTGCGCGGACGCCATGTGACCGATGAACGTGACATCACTCACCTAGAAAGAGGTCACAGCACTTTTCAAATGGCAAGAAAATATTTCCAAAGCTGGACTATGTAGCTACTCACACTCTGAGCCTGAGGCACTGCTCGCCTCTGGTGCACTTACGCAACTATACTATATTCCAATTTCTTGCCTGAGTGTGGATATACACAATGAGTGTCCCTGATGACACTACTGCATTGTGCAGAATTGTCACATAGATAAGTGCCATCAGGGGAATGTCTAAGAACATTTTTAGTTTCACTAAGGCCTGTATTACACTGGCCAAGGGTCGGGCAGATAATTGCTAACAACAGTTTATAGGAACCCTCGTTAGCGATGATCTGCCTGTGTAAAAGTGCCGCCGATTACCCGTTCATCGAGCAACTGCATTTTGCCTGCAGAAGATCATGCAATCTAATCACACTCTGCTGCAGGCAAATAGTGGTTCTGTATGAGGATGAGCGATGGCATTAGAGATCGCTCCTTCCCATACTGTGGAGGAGATTGCTGCATGTAATAGCAGTGGTATCCTTCTCCGAACACTTCCTCCATGACAATCACACATGATCATCTGCAGCAGGGACGGACATGCCGCCTGTGCAGCTGGTTCAGCTGTACAGGGGCCCAGCAAGAGAGGGGGCCCATCCCAGTGCCAGCAGAGGCGTTTATTTTTTTAATCTTTTCATATTTTTCATTCCCTACCTCTGCCAACAGGGTAACCTGGGCAACTTGGTGTGGAGGTCAGGAGGGGGTGGATTATTATTTTTTTGGGGTGGAGGGGTGGGGGGGGGCATATTAGCACTTACTGCACTACACTCCATAGCTGAAGGACCTTCGATGACATCATAGTCATGTGATCTTTTCAGCAGTGGAGGTAGGACCTGTGATGAGGTCACTGTCATGTGACCAGTGCAGAAAGAGGCAGCTCTGCAGTGGAGATCTGTGATCCCATGGAATGAATGTAAGGTAGAGTCTAAATCCTAGGCAGCTAAAGGACCTGGTCCCTCTGCTGCCTAGGAAATAGCCTGCTCTATGTGAGATTGCTAAATCCTAGCCAGCTAAAGGACCTGGTCCCTCTGCTGCCTAGGAAATAGCCTGCTCTATGTGAGATTGCTAAATCCTAGCCAGCAAAAGGACCTGGTCCATCTGTTGACTATGAAATTAGCTTATGCTATATAAAAAGGCTGGATACTATAGGATAAAGGACCTGGTCCCTTTGATGACTAGGAAATAGCTTATGCTATATAAAAAGGCTGGATACTATAGGATAAATGACCTGGTCCTTCTGATGCCTAGGAAATAGCCTGCTCTATGTGAGATTGCTAAATCCTCGCCAGCAAAAGGACCTGGTCCTACTGTTGACTAGGAAATTAGCTTATTCTACATAAAAAGGCTGGATACTATAGGATAAATGACCTGGTCCTTCTGCTGCCTAGAAAATAGCTTGCTCTATGTGAGATTGCTAAATCCTAGCCAGCAAAAGGACCTGGTCCTACTGTTGACTAGGGAATTAGCTTATGCTACATAAAAAGGCTGGATACTATAGGATAAATGACCTGGTCCTTCTGCTGCCTAGGAAATAGCCTGCTCTATGTGAGATTGCTAAATCCTAGCCAGCAAAAGGACCTGGTCCATCTGCTGCCTAGGAAATAGCCTGCTCTATGTGAGATTGCTAAATCTTAGCCAGCAAAAGGACCTGGTCCATCTGTTGACTATGAAATTAGCTTATGCTATATAAAAAGGCTGGATACTATAGGATAAATGACCTGGTCCTTCTGCTGCCTAGAAAATAGCTTATAATATATACAAAGACTGGATACTATAGGATAAATGAATTGGTCCTTCTGCTGCCTAGGAAATAGCTTGCTCTATGTGAGATTAATAAATCCTAGCCACCAAAAGGACCTGATCCTTCTGTTGTCTAGGAAATTAGCTTATGCTATATAAAAAGGCTGGATACTATAGGATAAATGACCTGGTCCTTCTGCTGCCTAGGAAATAGCCTGCTCTATGTGAGATTGCTAAATCCTAGCCAGCAAAAGGACCTGGTCCATCTGTTGACTATGAAATTAGCTTATGCTATATAAAAAGGCTGGATACTATAGGATAAAGGACCTGGTCCTTCTGCTGCCTAGGAAATAGCTTATAATATATACAAAGACTGGATACTATAGGATAAATGACTTGGTCCTTCTGCTGCCTAGGAAATAGCTTGCTCTATGTGAGATTAATAAATCCTAGCCAGCAAAAGGACCTGATCCTTCTGTTGTCTAGGAAATTAGCTTATGCTATATAAAAAGGCTGGATACTATAGGATAAATGACCTGGTCCTTCTGCTGCCTAGGAAATAGCTTGCTCTATGTGATATTAATAAATCCTAGCCAGCAAAAGGACCTGATCCTTCTGTTGTCTAGGAAATTAGCTTATGCTATATAAAAAGGCTGGATACTATAGGATAAAGGACCTGGTCCTTCTGCTGCCTAGGAAATAGCCTGCTCTATGTGAGATTGCTAAATCCTAGCCAGCAAAAGGACCTGGTCCTTCTGTTGACTAGGAAATTAGCTTATGCTATATAAAAAGGCTGGATACTATAGGATAAAGGACCTGGTCCTTCTGCTGCCTAGGAAATAGCTTATAATATATACAAAGACTGGATACTATAGGATAAATGACTTGGTCCTTCTGCTGCCTAGGAAATAGCCTGCTCTATGTGAGATTAATAAATCCTAGACAGCAAAAGGACCTGATCCTTCTGTTGTCTAGGAAATTAGTTTATGCTACATAAAAAGATTGGATCCCACAGGATAAATGACCTGGGTCCTTCTGCTGCCTAGGAAATGGCTTATAATATATACAAAGACTGGATCCCACAGGATAAAGGACCTGGTCCTTCTGCTGACTAGGAAATAGCTTATGTTCCCGCTCCTCATAGTATTACAACAAAGTTTTCTACGAATCCACTTCCGATGAATCATCCGAAGTCGATTCGCTCATCCCTAGATGTTAACTTTTCATCTATGGTGTTGTAGTACAGCACCTGTAAACCCCAAGAGTGCCATGGACAAATGTGTGATACTCTGTGTACAGCACTGCAGAGTATTGCAGCGCTATCATCATTAGTCTAATTAATTAGCTGCATGAGTTTACAGCACTTGTTACCAAACAATAATGTCTCTCACATGTAAACACTATGTAGAAGTGTGTCTTGTAGCATGCCATCTAACTTTCAGAGTAGCGTCTAACAAGTGCTGACTGATATACAAAATATATATTGCTTGTATAGAGAAGCCACACTCTGTACAGATCAGTCTCTAACAGTTGTTGATGGCTCTTGCAAGTACAGAACTTGAATTACTATGATTCTGAAGAACCAAGTAGAGTGTACCACCTACAGTATCTCCAGAGTCGGAGTATGATGAGTATGTTCCAGAAGTAAAAAAGCTGTGAAAGTTCCCCCTTCATTAGATATGGATGCCGGGCTTTGTGCAGCTTTATACACCCTGACTTCTAAGGCTACCCAGACGGATCCGTCTGCATTATATTGTAGAAAAAATTCTAAGTGTGAAAGTAGCTTCAGACGGATCCGTCCAGACTTTACAATAAAAGTCAATGGGGGACGGATCCGTTTGAAAATTGAGCCATATTGTGTCAACTTCAAACGGATCCGTCCCCATTGACTTACATTGTAAGTCTGGATGGATCCGTTTGCCTCCGCACGGCCAGGCGGACACCCGAACGCTGTGTCCGCCTGCTGAGCAGAGGCCAAACGCTGCCAGACTGATGCGTTCTGAGCGGATCCGCATCCACTCAGAATGCATTAGGGCTGGACGGATGCGTTTGGGGCCGCTTGTGAGAGCCTTTAAACGGAACTCACAAGCGGAACCCCGAACGCAAGTGTGAAAGTAGCCTAAGTTTTCTCTATGTATATGCTAGACGTAATGCAATAAAGGACATGGTCCCTCTGTCTGTTATAAATCAGCTCACGTTATCTTGGAACCATAGAATCTTATTTATATCTACAAGGGCCTATATTCTAGAGGCCAGATATTACATCCCTTAGCTCACCTACCAGTACACAAATTAAATGAGAAAATAACATTCAATAGTCTTTTTTCTCACTCGTACAGTGTTTATTTTAGGACCTGGTCAGATATCGTAATATCAGTGTGAGGCGAAATACTATCGGACCCCGATATCGGAGTTTGACTTTGATGTCTGACTTTCTTCACAGGTCAGGGTCAAATTCACGATGAGATATGGATTTACTTTTTGAACTGTGTGATTTAGCATTAAAATAAATACTTGAGCGCAAAGTGGGTTTACTTACGTTAAATTGCATTAGCGGCTTCACTTCCTTTATAATGCAATAAGCGATTCACTTATTTTATAGAGCATTGGAAGTTCACCTACTTTACTGGGCAATAAGGGATTCGCTTCCTTTAGGTTGCAATAGGTGTTTACTATATTTAGAGCGCAATAAAGGGTTCATTTACTTTACGGTGCAATAGGGAGCTCACTTTAGGGTGCAACAGGGGTTTGCTTACTTAAAGGGGTCCTCTCACTTCAGTAAGTGGCATTTATCATGTAGAGAAAGTGAATACAAGTCACTTACTAATGTATTGTTATTATCTGTGACGAAAGCACCTTCATCACTGGGAGTTGGAGAGGTCTGCTTGCCAGCCTCTTGCCCTGTGACGCAATTAACAAGCACAAGGGACATTGCCTGTGACGCAATTAACAAGCACCATGGGCATTGCTTGTGATACATTTAACAAACACAATGGGCCTTTTTAAATTGACGAACGCCCAGCGGGGCTTGGTCATCGACCGCATGGAACTATGGCCCCTTAATCCAATCATCTCCAGGATAGAGAGGAGGGATTTTACTGTTTATATGGGAGTGTGTTATATCATACTGTATATTGATTGGTCACTGTATTTTGTGTGCCTGTCCTCCATCAGGTTCCCGGGGGAGTAGCCCTTTCTGGAGGACGTGCATAAAAGGCCGAGCTGTGGCCATCAATAAAGGAGTCCTGCTTTATACCTTCATGAAGTCTTGGCCCATGTTTGGGGAATGCGATACCTACACTCTTGCGGATTGCTATAGCACAATACTCCCGAGTATAAGCTCTTGTAAGAACTTGTTAATGGTTCCTGCTCTATGGATTTAGGAGAGGTTCACCCACTGGAAGCTAAAGCCCGGTCTTGGGTCCAGCGTGGGTGGAGGACGGCGAGACCCTAACCAAGCTGCGGCGGTTTGTGGGGTGTGTGGTGGTTATGGTGTCCGGTGGAGTGCTTGGAGCCCTCTGGAAGCACTAGGAGCATCCGTCAGCGGAAGGTGCCCAGTCGGGGGGGCAGGCGTTCCGTTACATTATCCATATTGCTACCTTTGTTGGCTGGATTCTTTTTTCCATTATGTTATACACTGCTCGTTTCCATGGTTACAGACAACCCTGAAATCCATCAGTGGTGGTCTTGCTTGCACATTATAGGAAAAAGCACTGGCGTATGTACACTCCCATGGACCCGGCCACCAGAGAAGCTGATGCTTTTTCCTAGTGTGCAAGCACGACCACCACAGATGGATTGCAGGGTGGTCTTTAACCATGGAAACGAGCCGTGTATGTGATAGAAAAATGAATCCAGCCAGCAAAGGAAGCAATATAGACAATCACAATACATTAGTAAGTACCTTATATTAACTTTCTCTACATGATAAATGTGACTTACTGAAGTGAGACAACCCCTTTAAGGATACAATAGAGGTACAAAGTGGGTTTACTTCATGTTTTTTTTTTATTGCTATGTGATTTAGCAGCACATATACATTATATATGAAACTCCTTTGACACTGATGGGTGAGAAAAGTCACACATCAAAGTCAAACATAATTTGCATTTGTCTCCTAGCTAGGGTTAACAAAATACATTTTTTCAAGGTTTCTATTGGGTCTTGAACCTAAATACTGGTGTTTGTAAGCCAGAAGCCTTACCATTAAGGTATAGGCTGAACTCTGAGTAGTTATGGATTTTCTTTCACTATGTGATACAGCAGACAAATACACAGGAACTCTTTAAATAATTTTGAATCTGACTCTGACCAAAGAGGAAAGTCAGACATCAAAGTCAAACATCATTTTAATTGGTCTCCTAGCTAGGGTTTAAAAAAATAAAAATAAATTATATATATATATAACAAAAGTCCGCAGCACTTCTTGCTGGGAGATTAAAGCTGTATTTTATGTATCGAACAAGGAGGACAAAACTCCCTTCCCAAGTCGCAGTGATTCACGCTGCATTCAGCGCGTCTCCCAATACCTAATGCGCAGCAAGGAGTGCTGCGGACTTTTATTGTTTATTCATCATCCTGAATCGAGGGATTACCGTGGGCACCCTTCTTCTCAACTTCCAAAGGAGTGCTGCCTGACTTTTTATGGATCTAATATATATATATATATATATATGTGTGTATGTTATTTTTTTAGGTTTGTATCGGGTCTTGAACATGAACGCTATTAGACTTATACACAGAAACCTTATCATTGCGTTATAGGCTCAGCCTGAAGTGATCATGGATCTTCTCTAGCGATGTGATTTTCCATAAAAATACACAAATTCTTTTTGAATCTGACCAGTGAGTAGTCAGACATCAAAGTCAAACATCATTTCTATTTGTCTCCTAGCTTGGGTTTAAAAATATATTTTTGTTATTAAGGTTTCTATTGGGTCTTGAACTCAAAAACCTTTGGTTTGCAATGCAGCAATCTTAACTCTGAGCTATAGGCTCTTTTATAGTTCTATGAGCTCTCGCAAATAAGTCCATCTATAACTCATTCTGACTGACCCTGACCTGTGAAGAAAGTCCGGTGTCAGAGATAGGATTTTGCCTTACATTATTCTGATACTTGACTATGATATCTGACAAGGTCCTAAAATGAACCCTGTACATTTGGATCTGCTAGTTTTTAATGGTCCAACTGTAAATCAACACTACAAACCAATATTTCTAAGAAAACTTTTTTATTGACAATAAAATACAGCATAAACAATGTTCCTTAATTGTAGTGGACATACCAAACGTTTGTAAGCCATACAGAACCACTGCGTTTGTCATTAAACTTTTTGTGTACAGTATATTACTACCTCAAAAAAAATGTTGCGCAACCATGTTTTGCATTTAATAAAATTAAAAAAATGTATTATTACATGATTACAAAAAAATCGTATGATGCAACAAATCACATTGGAATAAAAAGTGTGCACCAGTAGTGAAAAACTCTATTAATTCAAATACATTAATAGTTCATATTTAGACATAAAATATAACCATATCAATAACCAAATCATAAGTGCAAATTACTATATGTTGGGTCTCAAAGAAATAAAAAGAAAAAACTAAGTGCAAATAATAAATACTGTATTTACATATGTATATATATTTATATCCTCATAACCTACATTTAACCCCTTAAGGACCCGGCTCATTTTCACCTTATGGACCAGGCCATTTTTTGCAAATCTGACCAGTGTCACTTTATGTGGTGATAACTTTAAAACGCTTTAACTTATCCAGGCCAACAATATTGTTTTTTCGGCACATATTGTACTTCATGACACTGGTAAAATGAAGTAAAAAAAAAATAATATATATTTATAAAAAAAAAATACCAAAAATTTGTAAAAAATTGCAAATTTCAAAGTTTCAATTTCTCTACTTCTATAATACATAGTAATACCGCCAAACATATTTATTACTTTACATTCCCCATATGTCTACTTCATGTTTGCATCATTTTGGGAATGATATTTTATATTTTCAAAAACCCAATTTTTAGGGACCAGTTCAGGTCTGAAGTCACTTTGTGAGACTTATATAATAGAAACCACCCAAAAAGACACCATTCTAGAAACTACACCCCTCAAGGTATTCAAAACTGATTTTACAAACTTTGTTAACCCTTTAGGTGTTCCACAAGAAATAAATGGAAAATACAGATACAATTTCAAAATTTCACTTTTTGGGCATATCTTCCATTTTAATAAATTTTTTTCCAGTTACAAAGCAAGGGTTAACAGCCAAACAAGACCTAATATTTATGGCTCTGATTCTGTAGTTTACAGAAACGCCCCATTTGTGGTCGTAAACCACTGTACGGGCACACGGTAGGACACAGAAGGAAAGGAATGCCATACGGTTTTGGAAAGGCAGATTTTGCTAGACAGTTTGTTTTTTGGCACCATGTCCCATTTGAAGCCCCCCTGATGCACCCCTAGAGTAGAAACTCCATAAAAGTGACTCCATCTAAGAAACTACACCCCTCAAGGTATTCAAAACTGATTTTTACAAACGTTGTTAACCCTTTAGGTGTTCCACAAGAGTTATTGGCAAATAGAGATGACATTTCAGAATTTAAATTTTTGGGCAAATTTTCCATTTTACTATTTTTTTTTCCAGTTACAAAGCAAGGGTTAACAGCCAAACAAAACTCATTATTTATGGCCCTGATTCTGTAGTTTACAGAAACACCCCATATGTGGTCGTAAACCGCTGTACGGGCACACGGCAGGGCGCAGAAGGAAAGGAATGCCATACGGTTTTTGGAAGGCAGATTTTGCTGGACTGTTTTTTTTTGACAATATGTCCCATTTGAAGCCTCCCTAGAGTAAAAACTCCAAAAAAGTGACCCCATTTTAGAAACTACGGGATAGGGTGGGAGTTTTGTTGGTACTAGTTTAGGGTACATATGATTTTTTTGTTTCTCTATATTACACTTTTTGTGAGGCAAGGTAAAAAGAAATAGCTTTTTTGGCACCGTTTTTTTTTTTTGGTTATTTACAACATTCATCTGACAGGTTAGATCATGTGGTATTTTTATAGAGCAGGTTGTCATGGACGCGGCGATACCTAATATGTATACAATTTTTTTATTTATGTAAGTTTTACACAATGATTTCATTTTTGAAACAAAAAAAATATGTTTTAGTGTCTCCATAGTCTGAGAGCCATAGTTTTTCAGTTTTTGGGCGAATATCTAAAGTAGGGTCTCATTTTTTGTGGGATGAGATGACGGTTTTATTGGCACTATTTTGGGGTGCATATGCCCTTTTGATCGCTTGCTATTACAGTTTTTGTGACATAAGATAACAAAATTTATTTTTTTACACTGTTTTTATTCAAAAAAAATTTACGGTGTTCAACTGAGGGGTTAGGTAATGTGATATTTTTATAGATCGATCGATACGGACGCGGCGATACCTAATATGTATACTTTTTTTTATTTATGTACGTTTTACACAATGATTTCATTTTTGAAACAAAAAAAAAAAATCATGTTTTAGTGTTTCCATAGTCTAAGAGCCATAGTTTTTCAGTTTTTGGGCAATTATCTTGGGTAGGGTATGATTTTTGCGGGATGAGATGACGGTTTGATTGGCGCTATTTTGGGGTGCATATGACTTTTTGATCGCTTGCTATTACACTTTTTGTGATGTAAGGTGACAAAAAATTGTTTATTTAGCACAGTTTTTATGGTGTTCATCTGAGGGGTTAGCTCATGTGATATTATTATAGAGCTGGTCGATACGGACGCGGCGATACCTAATATATATACACTTTTTTTTATTTATGTAAGTTTTACACAATAATATCATTTTTGAAACAAAAAAATAAATCATGTTAGTGTCTAGTTTTTTTTTTTTGGGCCATTGTCTCATGTAGGGGCTAATTTTTTGCGGGATGAGGTGACGGTTTGATTGGTACTATTTCGGCGTACATGTGACTCTTTTGATCACTTTTATCACCTTTTTTTGGGAAGTAAGGTGGGCAAAATTTCAATTTCCTGATAGTTTTATTTTTATGGAGTTCACCGTGCGGGGAAAGTAACATGACCGTTTTATAGATCAGGTCGTTACGGACGCGGCGATACCCAATATGTGTAGTGTATTTTATTTTTTACATTTTTATTCAGTGATAAATGTGATTTTATTATCTTTACTTTTTTTTTTTTTTACATTTTTGGGACCTTTTAGCATAGATCTGTTCAGCACCATAGACAGCAGGACGCCTGAGAAGGCGTCCTGTTGCCATGGGGACCTTCCCCGTCTGCCACAACTAAGCAGACGGGGAAGGGGAAGGAGGGGAGCTCCCTCCCTCTGTCCCCCCATCCATCTGGGGGCTGCAAAGGCACAGCAGGAAAGGGTGAAATGGCTAAACGGCTGACATCGCACTGAGCAATGTGCTGACACTCTGGTAAACCACTGGACACCAATGAAAATTTAGCGGGAGGCGGGCGGGGGATCGCGATCCCGCAACTGCCGCACCGCCTACAAATTAGATTTTGGACATTTTTAGGTTTCTGATCCCTGCGGTCAGGGACCGCAGGGATCAGAAACTACATAAAGCGCTGCAAACCGCAGGTCTGAATTGACCTGCGGTTTGCAGCAATCGCCGATATGGGGGGGGGGGGGGGGGGGGGGGTCACAGGACCCCCCTCGGCATTGAGCCTGAGTGCCTGGCTGTGTGTAACAGCCGGCACTCAGCGCTCTCACCATGTCTGCAGACATGGTTTAATGCCAGGACGAGTATACTCATCCTGGTGCGCTAAGTACCCTCGCTCCAGGACGAGTATACTCGTCCAAGGTCCTGAATGTGTTAAAGGGAATCTGTCACCTGCTTTTAACATTTTAAGCTGGCACCATCGCTATGTTCACTAAAGTACATTATTTCCAGAAGTCATCTTTTTACTTTATTTCGTTTTGTCCTTTTGATATAAAAGCGCTTTTTAGGATATGCTAATGAGGCTCCAAGGTGCCCAGAGGGGCGTTTTTTCCCCTCTCCGGTGCCCAGTGACGCCCCCCTGCAGTGCCTAAGAACGCCTCCTGATCCTCAAATAACCTCCCACAGCCCGACAAACGGTTCCGCCCCCTCCCCACGTCATAGTCTATCTTCTAGAAATGCCCCGTCCTCCTTCCTGTCGGCTAGAAAACTTGCGCACGCGCAGTACCGCCTGCGCGATCATCAACCTCCTCAGGGGAACAGCGCTCAGGTTACATCACTGGGCTCAGCGCATGCTCAGTGAGACTTTTGAGGCTGTTGCCCTCAGGAGCTTGATGATCGCGCAGGCGGTACTGTGCCTGCGCAAGTTTTCTGTCCGCCGACAGGAAGAAGGACGACTGCACACTCTCAATGGCTGCACACTCTCCCTGGTCAACCAAGTCCGCTGCCTTGGAGTGACCTTGGATTCTGCCCTCTCCTTCAGACCGCACATCCAAGCCCTTTCCACCACCTGCTGCCTCCAACTCAAAAACATCTCCCGCATCCGCACTTTCCTTAACTTTGAATCTGCGAAAATGTTTGTACATGCCCTCATCATCTCCCGCCTAGACTACTGCAACATCCTCCTCTGTGGCCTTCCATCTAGCACTCTCGCACCCCTCCAATCTATCGTCAACTCTGCTGCCCGACTAATCCACCTCTCACCCTATTACTCCTCTGCCAATCCCTTCACTGGCTCCCCATTGCCCAGCGAATTCACTTCAAAGTACTAACAAATACATACAAGGCCGTCCATAACCTGTCCCCTCCCTACATCTCTGAGCTACTTTCCCGATACACCCCCACACGCACTCTCCGATCCTCACAAGACCTCCTTCTCTCCTCTCCTCTTATCACCTCTTCCCACAATCGCCTCCTAGATTTCTCCTGTGCATCCCCCATACTCTGGAACTCGCTACCCCAACATATCAGACTCTCACCTACAGTGGAATCCTTCAAAAGAAACCTGAAAACCCACCTCTTCAGACAAGCCTACAACCAATGACCCTGCTGCCTCTATACCGCCATGACCTGCTTCACCCGCACCTACTGTGTCCTTCTCCCATACCATGTAGATTGTAAGCCTCACGGGCAGGGCCCTCTCTCCTTCTGTACCAGTTTGTAACTCATCTTGTTTATGATTAGTACAATTGTCTGTTATGTATGTGCACCGCTTATCATATATACAGCGCTATGGAATGAATGGCGCTTAAATAATAAATAATAATGATATAGCGTGGACCATTTGCCTTGTATCTGTCTGGATTTTTAAACCGAATGAAATAAAAAAGTTTGCTTGTTTTTTGGAGCCGAACATCATTTTGTTTTCTTCCTATGGTTACTTACACATAATCTGCAACAGCTCCATATCTTCTTACTGGCATGTTGACGCAAATTTATGTCACATGTCGTTAAGGGGTTAAAGAGATGCTCAATCCATGTGCATAACGAAATAAAAATTATGACGACAAGTGCATAACAAGGGTAAAAAAAAAAATGACAGAATATAAGCATATGATGTTGTGAACGAGGTGACTGGATCCATTCAATCTTCAAGAAAGCAAATGTAAGAAGCCAACTGAAACCTGTTTAAAAATAAAGGGAAAAAAGTGAATATATAAACCAGAAAGAAAGCCTGAAAAATTTACTAGACAAATATAAAAAAAAAAAAGTACCTTTCATACAATATCCATTCTTTAGCGTTTTCCCTAAGGCTGGATGTTCTCAGGAAACATCACCACCAGGTATCTTTCTGGTAACGCGCGTCACCCCTATTGTTGTCTGCCTCCGATATGACCAGACCCTGCACCTGCAAAAAGATTAGCCTCAAAAATGAATGTCTTGCTCTTATCCAGGTCACATTTCTATCAAAATGTTCATTTAAATAGTTCAAGTGGCCATCAGTTTATTAAACATTTCCATATTTAAAAAAAATCACACTTCCACAAAATACATGCTTTTAACCGCTTGCCGCACACCTAACGCCGAAAGGCGTCATTGCTGCGGCTCTCTCAGGCTACACTAACGCCGATTGGAGTCATCTCGCGTGAGCCGAGATTTCCTGTGAACGCGCGCGTAGTTCACAAGTTCACCTGCAGCCTGCCGGCCGCGATCATTGGCTGGCAGGCTGTGGATTTTTGAATCGACCAATGAAATGGTTATGTCAGACGCTATTTTGAAAATAGCATCTGATATACCTGCTGCCTGCTCCTCTGGTGTCCCTTTTGCTTGGATCGACCACCAGAGGACACAGGCGGCTCTCTAAGTAGCACCAATCACCACACTACACATTAGATATTACCCTGTCATTTATTAACCCCATATTTAGCACCTGATCACCCATATTAGACTCCCTGATCGCCCCCTTATCCACCCCCCTGTCACTGATCACCCCCCTGTAAGGGTTCCTCATCCCTGCCAGGTAGTTTAGCGCCCAGCCCACTCCAGTCACTGATTAGTCGCTGATTAGCGTCATCGCTGTCGCTAATCAGCACTAGTACTATATAGTATCTGTAAGTGATCAATACTGATCGCAATCAGATCTATATAAGTACATTAGGGTCACCTTAGGCTCTACAAAAAACGCCGTGTTCGCCCGATCAGGCCTGATCTTGTGCGCACACTTGCGTTCAGTCCGCCCCACCGCAGTGACAGAATATTTTTTTTCAGATCACTGCAAAAACACCGTAAAATCGCTGCGCCGCTATAAAGATCACTTTTGAACTTTTTGGATCTTTATTAGCGATCGCAGCTTTACTTCGCAAGCACTCCTTTTTACTAGGCAGGTTTGCTCTTTTTCCTGGGTAGTCTCAGAGGAATACCCCCTAAATTTAGTGAACCCAAAATGTCAAACAAGGGGTATTCCGCTGAAGAGGCCTACAGGATTCTGGCCGTGATGGATGAAAGCGATGGGGACGCCTCATCCGCTGAATCCAGTGGTTAAGAATATGAACCTGTAGACAGCAGTGGCACTCTAACCGCTAGTGAAGACGACGAGGTAGAGGTCCCTGCTACGGTCAGGCGTACCCGATCCCATGTAAGAGTTCTGCCTACCCCGCGTGATGAGCCTCATTTGCAGCAGAGTGGTGCTAGCGCTGATCTTGTTTATGGTGCGGCATACACCAGCAGCGCAGCACAGCCTGGACCTTCTACCAGCACTGCCGTATTCCCTGGTGAAGTGGCGAGCACCAGACGGGCAGTTCCAGCTGGTACGGTGGCACGTGCAATAACTCCCCTGTCGCAGCCACCGCGTTCACAGGCCCGTAGAGCCCTTAGTCTCCCAGAGGTGCTGGCAAATCCTAATTGGCAATCCCCTGCTTCCGCCGCACCCGTATTGCCCCCTTTCTCCGCCCAGTCCCGAGTTCGCGTGGAGACGGCTCATTTAGGATCGGCCCTTCAGTTTTTTGAGCTGTTCTTCACCGCGGATCTCTATGACCTAGTTGTGGCAGAAACCAACCGCTACGCCACACAGTTTATTACCGCCAATCCGGAAAGCTTCCATGCCCAGCCTTTCCGGTGGAAACCAGTCACAGTTTCCGAGTTTAAAATTTTGTTGGGCCTTCTCCTCAGCATGGGTCTAACTAAAAAAAACTTATTGCGGTCATATTGGTCTAAAGACCCAATACATTTCATGCCCATGTTCTCTGCTGCAATGTCCAGGGCGCGTTTTGAGGCCATCATGTGCTTTATGCATTTCACTGACAATAGCACCTGTCATCCAAGAGGCCACCCTGCTTATGACCGGCTCCACAAAATTCGGCCCCTCATAGACCATTTGTCATCCAGATTTGCAGATGCGTATACCCCTAATCAAAACATCTGCATAGACGAGTCCCTAGTACATTTTACCGGGCGCCTTGGCATCAAACAGTACATCCCCAGCAAGCGCGCCCGGTCAACTGTGCTTCTTGCAGACTCCAGACTAACTCTATAGGCCCCCTGCAGAGTATTACTTAGCCATACACCCACCAAGCGAAAACCTCACCTGCTTCTGCCCTTGTCCTCACCAGATCAAACCACTCAAAAGCCCGGGAAAGCATTCCAGCAACCCCCCACCCCCCTCTTGCAGAGCATTCCAGCAACCCCCCCCTCTTGCAGAGCATTACAGCAACCCCCCCCCCTCTTGCAGAGCATTACAGCAACCCCCCCCCTCTTGCAGAGCATTACAGCAACCCCCCCCCTCTTGCAGAGCATTACAGCAACCCCCCCCTCTTGCAGAGCATTACAGCAACCCCCCCCTCTTGCAGAGCATTACAGCACCCCCCCCCTCTTGCAGAGCATTACAGCAACCCCCCCCCCTCTTGCAGAGCATTACAGCAACCCCCCCCTCTTGCAGAGCATCTCTTGCAGAGCATTACAGCAACCCCCCCCTCTTGCAGAGCATTACAGCAACCCCCCCCCTCTTGCAGAGCATTACAGCAACCCCCCCCTCTTGCAGAGCATTACAGCAACCCCCCCCCTCTTGCAGAGCATTACAGCAACCCCCCCCCTCTTGCAGAGCATTACAGCAACCCCCCCTCTTGCAGAGCATTACAGCAACCCCCCCTCTTGCAGAGCATTACAGCAACCCCCCCCTCTTGCAGAGCATTACAGCAACCCCCCCCTCTTGCAGAGCATTACAGCAACCCCCCCCTCTTGCAGAGCATTACAGCAACCCCCCCCTCTTGCAGAGCATTACAGCAACCCCCCCCTCTTGCAGAGCATTACAGCAACCCCCCCCTCTTGCAGAGCATTACAGCAACCCCCCCCTCTTGCAGAGCATTACAGCAACCCCCCCCTCTTGCAGAGCATTACAGCAACCCCCCCCTCTTGCAGAGCATTACAGCAACCCCCCTCCTCTTGCAGAGCATTACAGCAACCCCCCTCCTCTTGCAGAGCATTACAGCAACCCCCCCTCCTCTTGCAGAGCATTACAGCAACCCCCCCTCCTCTTGCAGAGCATTACAGCAACCCCCCCCTCCTCTTGCAGAGCATTACAGCAACCCCCCCTCCTCTTGCAGAGCATTACAGCAACCCCCCCTCCTCTTGCAGAGCATTACAGCAACCCCCCCTCCTCTTGCAGAGCATTACAGCAACCCCCCCCTCTTGCAGAGCATTACAGCAACCCCCCCCTCTTGCAGAGCATTACAGCAACCCCCCCCCTTGCAGAGCATTACAGCAACCCCCCCCCTTGCAGAGCATTACAGCAACCCCCCCCTTGCAGAGCATTACAGCAACCCCCCCCCCTTGCAGAGCATTACAGCAACCCCCCCCCCTTGCAGAGCATTACAGCAACCCGCTCCTAAGCCTCTGGGGGAAATCAACTGTGCTTCTTGCAGACTCCAGACTAACTCTATAGGCCCCCTGCAGAGTATTACTTAGCCATACACCCACCAAGCAAAAACCTCACCTGCTTCTGCCCATGTCCTCACCAGATCAAACCACTCAAAAGCCCGGGAAATCAACTGCGCTCCTTGCAGACTCCAGCCTGGCTCCGCCTACTCGAGTCTGGTCACATGGGCATGACATCATCAGAGGTCCTTTAGCTGCCTAGGAAATAGCATCTACCATGAATGTAAGTGTCAGAGAAATGCTGGGAGATGTGGTTCTCCCCATTATACCTCCTCCCTGCTTAGTGGGAGGGAAATATGTTATTTAACTGGGACTGTATGTTAGAGGAGTTGAAGGGAGGAGTGTCCGTTACATAGGACTGTATGTTATAGAAGACTATAAGAAAGATATGTTTTTTTACATGGGACTGTATGTTATAGAAGATTGGAGGGAGATGACTGGTGTTATTTACATGGGACTGGATATTTTAGAAGACTGGAGGGTAAGAAGTGATGTTATTTATATGGGACTATGTGTTGGAGGGGGGTGAAGGAGGGGATTTAAGTTATTTACATGGGACTGCATGGTATAGAACAGGGCTGGCCAACCTGCGGCTCTCCAGCTGCTGCAAAACTACAACTCCCAGCATACCCAGACAGCCTACAGCTATCAGCCTACAGCAGGGAATGGTGGGAATTGTAGTTTTACAACAGCTGGAGAGCCACAGGTTGGCCAGCCCTGGTATAGAAGACTGCATGAAAGATAGGTTATTTACATGGGACTGTATCATATAGAAGACTGGTGGGAGACGACTGGTGTTATTTACATGGGACTGCATGGTATAGAAGACAGGAGGGAGTGGACGGACATTATAATTTATGGAGGCACTATAGAGATTATTATAATGCCGGGGGTACGGCAGGAGGGATTATAATGACAGGGGGCACTGCAGGGAACATTATAAATACTGTGGGCAGTGGTGGAGGGCATTACTACTACTGAGGGCTCTATAGAAGTGGCTTATAGATTATAAGAGGTGCCCTATAGAGAGGCCTTATTAGTACTGAGGGCACTGTAGCGAGCCTTATTACCACTGGGAATACTATTTGGGGGTGGCTTCCGCTAGGCAGTGAGGCTGGTGATGTCACTGGCACTAATGGACATGCTTTAGTGCTGCCTTAGCCTGTAAAATGGCTAGGGCAGCGCTAAAGCCACCCATCAGTGCCGGTCTGTGTCGGGCCCATGTTATATATATGCCTGCATTATTGAGAAAAAATTATAATATTTGAATATATGCAAATGATCCGCTAGGAGCAACAGGGGCATTACCATTACACCTAGAGGCTCTGCTGTCTCTGCAACAGCTACTCCCTTGTCTACTTTGACAGAGCCTGGCAGTGAAAATGTCATCCCACCGGGCCATGTTAAAGTGCAGAGGGCACGGCAGTTACAGAGAGAGCAGAGCCTCTAGGTGTAATGGTAACGTCCCCGTTTGTATATAATAATTTTTCTCAGCAATGCAGGCACATAAGAACATGGTACCAACACAGATGCCTTCAGCTGCCAAGCTCACATGTAACAGGTCAGTCCTTTAATTGTACAAGTGTATGAGGGAGTCCTGAGGGATACCTGAAGGACTAGGTAGCATTTTACTATCAGCTATGGACTTCATTGTGGGGAGAAAACTGGCACCAAAGTGCTAGGGCAGCATCAAATCTATATATGGACCTGGCACCACAGCAGTAGCAGGATGTAGTGTCACACATCACACTGCTGGTCTGTGTAGGAGGAGGAGCGGTGCGGCCCGGAATCTGCTGTGCTCCTCCTCCTATGTGTGACACGACATCCTGCTACTGCTGTGGAGCGCCAACCGCTGAACTGTGATCATGAGGAACTAGGTGAGTATATTTTTTTAACTTCCTACGAAGGGGGCACATATCTGACCATTACTACTGTGAGGGGGCACATATCTGGACATAACTACTATGTAATGACACAAAGGGGGAATCATTACTATGAGGGGTCTGGGGGGGCCAGGTACATCCTTTGCACAGGGGCCCTTTGCTGCCTGTGTCCGCCTCTGCCTAATAACAGTTGTGCATGAGGTGTCGTCCCCTTAATATATGAACCCTGGGAAGATTATTGTAATTCTTGAATGAAGGGATAGTTTGTATTTTTCAGTGGCTCCTTATCACACTATGTCCTATATGCATGATACTGGGTATAAACAGTATCTGATGGTTCCTTTGTCTCTTTTGGTATGAATTGTAACATTGCATTTCATCCAGCCACTCGCTGTGAATAGACCCTCTCTATTAATGTAATGGACGTACCACTCATTCTCTCCTGTAGATCTGTGTTTCCATTTACAATATGAGAAATTCGAAAACAACTTCCTACAGGGGATAGATTTCTTATTAGAGCCCGAGTGCCAGCTTGAAAATAGCAATAACTGATTTTTGTCTGTTTTAGATGTTAACTAAAACTGTGGTTAGTCTTCCATCATCCAAGCATACCTGTACATCAAGGAAGGCAACCGTATAAGGTTTTATAGGGAGTAGCAATAATGCAATCATATAAATTTGTTAGGCAGTCTGTCTTTCTCTCTCTTATTCGAAAAGTCTTCAGACCCTTTCACTTTTTCACATTTTGTTATCTTGCTGTCTTGTGCTAAAATAAAAAAAGTTCAACATTTTGCCCATCATTCTGCAGTCAATACCCCAAACCTCCTAATTACAAAGTGAAAACAGAATGCTTGAAATCTTTGCTAATTTATTTAAAAGTAAAAACAAAATATATTGCATTGACATAAGAATTCAGACCCTTTACTCAGTACTCAGTTGAAGCACCTTCTTGGGTATAATATCACATGGTTTTCACACATGGATTTGGGGATTTTCTGCCATTCTTCTCTGCAACATTCTGCTCTCCTCTAAAACTCTGTCATGTTTGATGGGAACCATCGGTGGACATCCATTTTTAGGTATCCTCAGAGAAGTTTCTTTGGGTCCAAGTCAGGGCTCTGGCTGGACCACTCAAGGACATTCACAGAGTTGTCCCTAAGCCATTCCTGTGTAGTCCTGGCTGTGTGGTTAGGGTAATTATATTGTTGGAAGGTGAACCTTCAGCCCAGTCTGAGATCCAGAACACACTAAATCAGTTTTTCATTAAGAATATCTAGGTACTTTGCTCCATTCAGCTTTCCCTCAACTCTAACCAGTGGATGTGGAGGTCCTGGGCTGGTGTAATTACACGTGGTCTGCAGGTGTGAGGCCGGTTGGATGTACTGCCAAATTTTCTGAAAGGCCTTTGGAGATGGCTTATGGTAGAGAAATGAACATTCATTCAATGGGCAACAGCTCTGGTAGACATTCCTGAATTTTATTGTGGGCAGTCTAAGGCACACCTGTGCAATATTCATGCTGTCTAATCAGCACCTTGATATGCCACACTTGTGAGGTGGGATGGATTATCTCGGCAAAGGAGAAGTGCTCACTAACACAGATTTAGACAGATTTGTAAAGGATATTTGAGAGTAATGGGTCTTTTGTGTATGTAGAAAATGTTTCAGATCTTTGAGTTCAGCTCATGCAAAATGGGAGCAAAACAGAAAGTGTTACATTTATATTTTTGTTCAGTGTATATACTATATATTACATTATAAAGCGGTAAGAAGGTAGGAAATGAGATCTTGTTCTTTACTTGTAGAGGATGGAATGTGATTATGTCCAGGCTGTAATATTATAACATGGTTACAGTTACAGGCTGGAACAATGTATCACTGTAGGGAAATAAATATAACTGCAATAATTTTATATTTTAATTTATAGCATTCTGGTATCTATCACAAATTACAGAACTGACTTTTCCCTTGTACACAATAGAGTAAAGTATCCCGAAAACTCAATTAGTTTAAACCCAAATGCCAAGAAAAGGATTTCTCTTTGTCTCTAACAAGCTATTAAAAAAATCAAATAAACACAGGATTATCAGCTAATTTTCTTATTCAAAGTGCACATGTTGCATCTAGAAATAGGGAAGGATATTGCCCTTGCCGTGAGCTAATTTTATATCTCTATAGGTTGTCTGTCTGAAAGAAAAACAGTCTGCTACGGCAGTGTTTGCTTTAGACCAAGGATGAACAGTTAATATCCTAAGATTGATAGTAGTTATTACACTAGACTGCTTCATAAAATTGCTCTTGGAAGCAGCACATTTGATTTTATTGTGAGATGCATGTCATAAGTTCACATGGTTGTATGCATGTAATATAATGACTGCGAATATGGTAAGCAGGAAGACAACCTGCTGTGGCTTTTATATGTGAATCTTTAATGAGACCAGCCGTCAGAGATTAAACTTTTCTGTAGAATTTAGTAGAAATAAAAGAAAAAAATATTCCGTTTTCTTTTATTCAAATTCTAAGATAATGCAAAGACATTTTACCAAATGTACATTTTACAAATGTACCAAGCCCATATTATCACTGAAGCTCTCTGGCAGCACAGCTGAGGTTTTATTCAGTGCCAATCTCACAAAGGGCAACCTTCATAGACTTGTCAGGAGGTGCAGAGATTGCTGCTTTTGTATTCTGTTGACTTCCTCGCATGGTTGTGACAGTATGTGGTGCCGTACCTTATATGAATGCCTTGTGAGTATTGTATAGTTTTCGTGTTGGTATTCTATTAATGCTATGTTGGAGCTGCGTATAATCATCTGGAAGTGTTGCAAAAATACATGTTCGCTAGGTTGCCCTAATAATTTTAGCCAACCAATGACAGACCATTATCATCTCAAATAAAGTTGTATGTGTTTAATATTTTTACCCAATAGTCTGAAAAAAGATTTTTGCTTGAAAGAAAGTTTCCAGAAAGATCTTTTGTCCATCACCAGGTTTCATTGTGAACAAAATGCTCAACTGCTGTTCTACCATCAGCCAACTCCTGTCTAATATGTATGGCAACCTTAAGGCCAGCCCTTATGTTACTGTATATTTGATAATAAACTATAATTCACCTGACTGTTCTGTGATAGTAGTCACACATACAGTCCTGATCAAAAGTTTAAGACCACTTGAAAAATGGCAAAAAATCCTATTTAGCATGGCTGGATCTTAACAAGGTTCCAAGTAGAGCTTCAACATGCAACAAGAAGAAATGGGAGTGAGACAAAACATTTTTGGAGCATTCAATTTAATGAAAACAACGAATAAACTGAAACAGGCAGTTTTTCAGCTGATCAAAAGTTTAAGACCACACCTCCAAAAAAAAAAAACTAAACCCCCCCAAAACAGAAATCCAACTTCCAAACATGAACTCAGTAATGAGTAGCTCCGCCGTTATTGTTTATCACTTCCAAAATTTGTTTCGGCATGCTTGATGCAAGCATTTCCATGAGGTGAGTGGGAACATTTCTCCAAGTGGTGAAGACGGCCGCACGAAGGCCATCTACTGTCTGGAACTGTTGTCCATTTTTGTAAACTTCCCTTGCCATTCACCCCAAAAAGTTCTCAATTGGATTTAGATCAGGGGAACATGCAGGATGGGCCAAGAGTGATGTTATTCTCCTGGAAGAAGTCCATTGTCCTGAGGGCATTGTGTACTGTAGCGTTGTCCTGTTGAAAAATCCAGTCGTTACCACACAGGCGAGGGCCCTCAGTCATGAGGAATGCTCTCTGCAACATCTGGACATAGCCAGCGGCCGTTTGACGCGCCCCTGCACTTCCTGAAGCTCCATTGTTCCATTGAAGGAAAAAGCACCCCAGACCATTATGGCGCCCCCTCTACTGTGGCGCGTAGAAAACATCTCAGGTGGGATTTGCTTGTCATGCATTGGAAACCATCAGGACCATCAAGGTTACATTTTTTCTCATCAGAGAATAAAACTTTCTTCTACCTTTAAATGTCCCATGTTTGGTGCTCTCTTGCAAAGTCCAAACGAGCAGTTCTGTGGCGTTCAAGGAGACAAGGTCTTTGAAGACATTTTTTGTTTTTGAAGCCCTTCAGTCTCAGATGCCGTGTGATGGTTATGGGGCTGCAGTCAGCACCAGTAAGGGCCTTAATTTGGGTCGAGGATCGTCCAGTGTCTTGACGGACAGCAAATTGGATCCTCCGGTTCAGTGCTGATGAATTTGCTGAGTCTTCCACTTGACTTTTTTGTTCCATAACCCTCAGGATCATTTAAGAAATTCCAAATGACTGTCTTACTGTGTCCCACCTCAGCAGCGATGGCGCGCTGTGAAAGACCCTGCTTATGCAGTTCAACAACCCGGTCACGTTCAAAAAGGGAGAGTTTTTTTGCCTTTGCCATCACAACGTGTGACTACCTGACAGAAAATTACAATGAATCCACATCTTTGCACAGATTTGGCCTTTTAAAGGCATGTGGTCCTAAACTTTTGATCAGCTGAAAAACAGCCTGTTTCAGTTTATTCGTTGTTTTCATTAAATTAAATGCTCAAAAAATGTTTTGTCTCACTCCCATTTCTTCTTGTTGCATGTTCAAGCTCTACTTGGAACCTTGTTAAGAACCAGCCATGCTAAATAGGATTTTTTGCAATTTTTAAGTGGTCTTTTGATCAGGACTTTATTAGATACAAGTTGGTTGATGGTTGAAAAACTGTTGAACCAACGATCATCAGGTGAATTATCATTTTGCAGACACGGCCATACATATTTTAGTCCATACTGGCCATTACAGTCATTCACATTGGCTATACATGTTCAGTGGAACCTGACAATGGACAAATAATCATTCTAGGAACATTCTTTCAAAGAAAGATCTTTCATCCATAATTGGTCTTTGTTTGAATGAATGATCTTTTGTCTGACTATCGGATGAAATTTTCAAACTCAGCTGACTAAAATTTCAGATGATGATGATCTGTCATCAGTTGGCTAAAACAATCATTGGGGGGAAAAAAATGTCGTACATGCATTAAACCAAATGTATTAACTCTTTTAGACACCTTTCTACACTGGGGCTCTAACGAGGGTGCATAGCTTCATGGGAAAGCAGTGTGACTTCTCAGGGAAAGAGGCATGGCTTATGTGTGCCCCCATATGCCAATTTTGGTTTAAAAAAATATGTCAAATTAAACTTTCACCCAATGAATGAGCAAACCTTCATTCATCTGGTCTACCCATTGTTGATGCTCACACATAAATAATTGTTTTGCTGCCTAGAAACAATGAATCTGTATGAAGATGAGTGATGGCAGTAGCAATTATGAGTAGGCAATTATTGGGAATGAACAACATGTTCGTAATTATTACCAGCTCGGTTGGCCATGAAAGTGGGCTGTTTACAAGAAGTTTCTGTCAGTTCTGTAGAGATGCAAAGTTTTGGATTCTATTGTGTCTATTGTGTTTTTGAGGTATTTGCTCTTTCTACCGTTATACTACTACTGCTATTGTATATGAAAAAACACCACAGACATCAGCCTAAGAGCCTATTTATAAATCTCTAAGACTCCCAAATATTGCTGTGATCAACCATGACTATAGCTAAGAGCTTGGCTGCTGACTTTTGACTTTTGTATGCTTGTCAACTGTATAGGGAACTGCTGGAGATTACAAAACTCATTCTACAGTTTAAGTGGCTCCTATACTATGTCCAGTTGGAACTATGTCCAAATGCTGTAATCTGGATGACGTGCAGATTTCTAAATTACATCCCATTGTGGTGTTCTTGAAGTTTCCTAGATAATCATTCATCAGGGAACTGGTAACAAATGTGGCCTCTTTTCTCCATTTTAGTACATAATTTGTATTCCATTCATAAAATTCTGACCTTGCCAAACTTGTAAGTGGCCACAAATATTTTGAGGTGGTAAAAGTGAGCTTAGGTTTCTAGTAGCAATTTGCCCACACAAGTTGATTGTTTACTTGCTATAAAGTAACCCTTTTACTATTGAGTCCATGGTTTGAATTGAATACCTAGACTAGATGAAAAGGTCAAGGTGTATAAGCGTTTAGGAATGCTTGAGCGGCTCCTGGGGTCTTCTGTAGACATTCATCTTATTGAGTACATTTAGACCGCTGTTGTATTTCCATTGAGCCTGAGCTCACTGGTTGTGACAAGATGTTTAGTGTAGTGGCATAATCGTGATTGTAGGCCGCTCTGTCCTTCTTCACCGTGTGTCTGGTAACTTGTAGTAATGTAGTCATTGCCTTTCTGCTGCAGAGTCATCTGTCTCCAGTTACTGCTGGAGTTTCTTCCTGTCTGACTGGATCATGGGGCTAAAGTCATAATTTTTTTCTTGTTTGACTCTGGACATGTGAAGCATTTGACTAATTAACAACAGCGTCTCTCTAAAAATGACATAAAAGATATTCCAACATATGTGGTATATTGTATGCATCCTGCATGTACATCACATTCACATTCTCGACATATGTGCACTGGGTAGTCTTGTATGATTGCCCTGCATTATAAAGTGTGTTCTTAATGTGTTACTTTTCCATTGAGTTAAATAAGGGCAAAGACGTGGTCTGTTCTGGTTGGTCACTTGTATGACATTTTCCAGAATCCTTGAAATTAGTGCATATGATTGGGATGTTGATAAAACAATTTCATTTCCCTGGACTGGGAGCAATGGATTTCATTATGTACAAAGTTTTATAACTACCCTTCAGTTCCCCTTAGGTCCGTCATGAATATGATAGGATTAACAAAAACAGGTCTCATGTTAGCAATGACAATCTGGCTTTATACTTTAATAGTAATGATTGGAGAACACTGAATACATACATAAAATTAAATCAGGGCTGAATTCTTGCTTGGACTTTTAATGCGGTATAAAGTTGGCCATAGACAATAGATGTATGCCCACTGAACTAGCTGATTTTGGTGGGACCGGCCACCTATCTAATGAGCATGTAGAGAGGTTCTTCCAACACTACCTTGATGGCAGATGTTCGGCAGCTAGGGATTAGGCAAATGGATTTCAACATGCTGTTCCGTTTGTTCTCATGAAGCCACTGGTGCACATGTCTGGTAGTGGCTTCTTCTTTGCTTCCCATTTAGGATACATGAACGGCACACTTACCCGAGCTGAACATGCATGTGTATGGTGCGGTCAGTAGAGACAACCATCTAAAATGTATTAACAACCTACTTTTAAGTCCATCTTTGCAAAGTGATGGTCTCGATATTACTCTTTAGACCACTGATAGGAAAGTTTGAAGCTTTTGATCTATAAGGGCAACTTATTTATGGTCCCAAATGATGTGGATTGTGAACTGTTATCATTTCTTGTTTATTCTTAGGTTATATCTGGATATTCCTATGATCTTTCATAAACCTACATTTTGGCAGTCGAGAGTTATCCTATTTACATATAAGGCACACAATATAACGTCAAACCTGATGGGTCATTTTTCTACTTAAAATCCCTTCCCCATCAGAACTGTGGTGTTGTGCACTTTGAGAGCGATCATGTCGTGTTCTCTTCAGTTTTCTGTGTATATAGCAATCATGGCAAGAGTCGTCATCACCTTTCCTTCCCATCCTCCCAGTTGTTAGCAGGAACTCAGCACTCCTTAACAGGGGGTCGTAGCAGTAAGTGTTTCATACCTGGATACTAGGAGTTTCCTGATGACAGTTCCAGGTCCACTGTGACCAAAGAGACTGACAGCAAGACGATGAAAGCATTTATGTAATCAAGACATATAATAGACACAAGAAAATATCTATGACATATTTTGTTTAAATAATATATAGTTTTTTACACTATTTTGAACAAGAGTTTCTGAAAAACACATAGCTCAACTTTAAAGAGATCTCACAGAAAGTAATGATATATTGCTAGATATTCAACGACTTTATGATAAGTGGGGCTGCAACTGTGAAGGGCTGTTGTGCTGGATTAGCTAGTTTTCCCTGGACAGAGGCACCTACAGCCACCTGCTGTGTAGGAAATTATGACATAGCTAGCCCCATTCAAGTGAAGTTGGATCCTCACAGGGGCATTGCTAGGGTCTGTACCACGCCCCCCCATGAAGCCACTCACCCATCGCCGGGAGGGGGGGGGGGGGAAGCTTCACAGTAGTTATTAACCCCTTTCAGCAATCCCCCTTCAGTGAATGGGGGACTGCTAAAAGTGGTTAATAACTACTGTAAAGGGCCTAGCCATCTGGGCAACCCCAAAGATCATCCCCCGATCCCCCTTGTACTTTAACACCTTTCAAAAGTCCCCCCTTTACAGTAGTTATTAATCCCTTTCAGCAGTCCCCGCTTCACTGTAGTTATTAACCCCTTTCAGCAGTCCCGCCTTCACAGTAGTTATTAACCCCTTTCAGCAGTCCCCCCTTCAGTGAATGGGGGACTGCTGAAAGGGGTAAATAACTACTGTGAAGGTCCTAGCCGTCTGGGCAACCCCACAGATCATCCCCCACCCCCCTTGTACTTGTTCCACTACTTAACTGCTGCGCCGGCAAGAGTTCAGTCACTTCGGTGGCATCGGTGCTCAATCCTGTCCTGTGGTGCGTGATCCTGCGAGACCCGTGACCTCCCTCGGCAGGTCTCATGGGATTATGCAACGCAGGACGGGATTGTGCACCGATGCCACAGAAGTGACTGAACTTTTGGGGCACTGGACAAAACATCCGGGGTTCAAGCCCCAAATGTTTTGACCTAACGACGTCCCTGATCTTCACTGATCATTTGCTATGATGGAAAAACATATTTATTTAAAAAGGTTGTCTGGGATTTTGATACTAATAGCCTATTCTCAGGATAGGTCATCAATAAGTACTTGGGGGAAGGGGGGTCCGACTCGCCGATCAGCTGTGACATCATGTTCATCAGTCGCATGGTCTAGGTGCAGCTCAGTCCCATTCAAATGAATGGATTTGAGCTGCATTACCAAGCACAACTGCTGTCCAATGTACCGCCCTGTACATGGTAAGCTGTGAGGAGGCCGCAACACTCGTGGGGTGCCAGGTGTTAGACCCTATTAATCACATACTGATGACCTATCCTGAGCATAGGCTATCAATATCAAAAAAATATGTCTCTGCTCAGTCTGAGACAGGTAGCACATATTGGACAGTTTCAGTAATGAAGGAACACTCCCACTAGTAACACCCAGCTGGCCATTCATTAATAGATTTATAGCTTGAAGACCTGACACGGATCATATGAATTTCTTAGATTTGGCCTTTTTCAATATCTAGAAAGTCATTGAAGGTAGGCTATCATCTGTCATTTAGGAGACTCACAAGGAGAAATGATTTCTATGGGGAAGCATGTGTCATCATGCTTAGTATTAGTTATTTTCTTGCATTTAAAGACTTAAGAAACAATCAGTAACATTTAATGAAAAGCAAACGTATAAAGGCATTCCAGGGACATCTACATTATTTTTTCTCCCCAAGAGCGAGCACACAGCTGCTGAATGTAGTACGTTACAGGCTGCGTCTTTACAGCCAGCAGTAAACGTTCTTAGGGCCGTGCATGCTGTAATATCCGCCTATATGTTTGATATTGCACAGTACATGTGGTTCACAAAAGACTGTGGCATCAATAGTAATCCTTTGCTAATGCTATTATTGTCATGAGACATATGTTTGTAATCTTTTGCCTAAAGCCTGAAAGATGGTGAGAGATATGCTAGTATGCTCAACAGTTCGTTGACAGCATGTCTGTCGTGTTAATAAATATGGATTACCATTGCTTTACTATAGTGTATTATTCTGGAGTCTGGAAGATACTATTGAGCCTTAAGCATCTGACATCAAAACAGACTGAGAAGAAATCACTAGTAAGCATAATTCCTTAGGTTGTCTTCTTCTGTCAGGTTGTTAACCATTTGTAAATTTTGAAGCTAACCATAGGTGGCGGAATATTTTGGGCCAGTATGATGTCCATATAATATAAATATGTCCATCCATAATAATCCATATAATATATAAAAATGTCCATCCATACCATTATGTCATCCCTAACGTGCTAGTAAAGCAACTAGTTAAACAGCCATCTGGGAAGTAGCCTCACCCACCATAGGTTTCAACGAGCACATGTATGGGCAGGTTTAAAGGTTATAATGTACTAGTAACATCATTATGTTTGTATAATCATCACTAATGGCCTTCTCTAACATCTACAACCCCTGCTCATAAGTCCTTTGAGGGCATATGGATGTCATAGGGAGGTTTCCTCCTCTCTAAACGCCAGAATAGGAAGTGACTTTAGCTGGTGGGTCTGGCTTGTTCATGTATAACATGGATGTCCAATAGGGATGAGCGAACTCGAACTGTATAGTTCGGGTTCGTACCGAATTTTGGGGTGTCCGTGACACGGACCCGAACCCGGACATTTTCGTAAAAGTCCGGGTTCGGGTTCGGTGTTCGTCGCTTTCTTCGCGCTTTTGTGACGCTTTCTTGGCGCTTTTTGAAAGGCTGCAAAGCAGCCAATCAACAAGCGTCATACTACTTGCCCCAAGAGGCCATCACAGCCATGCCTACTATTGGCATGGCTGTGATTGGCCAGAGCACCATGTGACCCAGCCTCTATTTAAGCTGGAGTCACATAGCGCCGCCCGTCACTCTGCTCTGATTAGCGTAGGGAGAGGTTGCGGCTGCGACAGTAGGGCGAGATTAGGCAGATTAACTCCTCCAAAGGACTTGATTAACTGATCGATCTGCAGCTGTGGATCATTGAGCTGCTGATCCTCAATTGCTCACTGTTTTTAGGCTGCACAGACCGTTTGTCAGTCTCATTTTTCTGGGGTGATCGGCGGCCATTTTGTGTCTTGTGGTGCGCCAGCACAAGCTGCGACCAAGTGCATTTAACCCTCAATGGTGTGGTTGTTTTTTGGCTAAAGCCTACATCAGGGTGAAGCTGTCACACCAAGTGCATTTAACCAGCAATAGTCTGTTCATTTTTTGGCCATATACAAAATCAGGGGCAAGCTGCGCCTGTCACCAAGTGCATTTAACCCTCAATGGTGTGGTTGTTTTTTGGCTAAAGCCTACATCAGGGTGAAGCTGTCACACCAAGTGCATTTAACCAGCAATAGTCTGTTCATTTTTTGGCCATATACAAAATCAGGGGCAAGCTGCGCCTGTCACCAAGTGCATTTAACCCTCAATGGTGTGGTTGTTTTTTGGCTAAAGCCTACATCAGGGTGAAGCTGTCACACCAAGTGCATTTAACCAGCAATAGTCTGTTCATTTTTTGGCCATATACAAAATCAGGGGCAAGCTGCGCCTGTCACCAAGTGCATTTAACCCTCAATGGTGTGGTTGTTTTTTGGCTAAAGCCTACATCAGGGTGAAGCTGTCACACCAAGTGCATTTAACCAGCAATAGTCTGTTCATTTTTTGGCCATATCCCAGTCTAATTCTGTCACTAAATCCATACCGGTCACCCAGCGCCTAAATACTAGGCCTCAAATTTATATCCAGCTAAATCTGTCCCTAGTGCTGTAGCTGGGCGAGTTATTTAGTGTCCGTTCAAGCACATTTCTTGTTCTGGGTTGAAATACAATTCCCAATTTAGCAATTTCATAATTTAGTGGTTCCTGCTATATCAGAGCTCTTTGAAATCTATCCCAAAAAGGGTATATAATATTGAAGGTGCACATAGGGTCATTCAGAGTAACTTCACACACACCCGCTACTGTGTATTTCCAAGTCTAATTCTGTCACTAAATCCATACCGGTGACCCAGCGCCTAAATACTAGGCCTCAAATTTAATTCCCTCTAAATCTCTCGTTACCCACCGCTGTACTGTTGTTGCTGGGCAAGATATTTAGTGTCCGTCAAAGCACATTTTTTGTTCTGGGTTGAAGTACAATTCCCAATTTAGCAATTTCATAATTTAGTGGTTTCTGCTATATCAGAGCTATTTGAAATCTATCCCAAAAAGGGTATATAATATTGAAGGTGCACATAGGGTCATTCAGAATAACTTCACACACACCCGCTACTGTGTATTTCCAAGTCTAATTCTGTCACTAAACCCATACCTGTCACCCAGCGCCTAAATACTAGGCCTCAAATTTAAATCCCTCTAAATCTCTCGTTACCGTTGTCCTGTTGTAGCTGGGAAAGTTATTTAGTGCCCGTCAAAGCACATTTTTTGTTCTGGGTTGAAGTACAATTCCCAATTTAGCAATTTCATAATTTAGTGGTTCCTGCTATATCAGAGCTATTTGAAATCTATCCCAAAAAGGGTATATAATATTGAAGGTGCACATAGGGTCATTCAGAATAACTTCACACACACCCGCTACTGTGTATTTCCAAGTCTAATTCTGTCACTAAATCCATACCGGTGACCCAGCGCCTAAATACTAGGCCTCAAATTTAATTCCCTCTAAATCTCTCGTTACCCACCGCTGTACTGTTGTTGCTGGGCAAGATATTTAGTGTCCGTCAAAGCACATTTTTTGTTCTGGGTTGAAGTACAATTCCCAATTTAGCAATTTCATAATTTAGTGGTTTCTGCTATATCAGAGCTATTTGAAATCTATCCCTAAAAGGGTATATAATATTGAAGGTGCACATAGGGTCATTCAGAATAACTTCACACACACCCGCTACTGTGTATTTCCAAGTCTAATTCTGTCACTAAACCCATACCTGTCACCCAGCGCCTAAATACTAGGCCTCAAATTTAAATCCCTCTAAATCTCTCGTTACCGTTGTCCTGTTGTAGCTGGGAAAGTTATTTAGTGCCCGTCAAAGCACATTTTTTGTTCTGGGTTGAAGTACAATTCCCAATTTAGCAATTTCATAATTTAGTGGTTCCTGCTATATCAGAGCTATTTGAAATCTATCCCAAAAAGGGTATATAATATTGAAGGTGCACATAGGGTCATTCAGAATAACTTCACACACACCGCTACTGTGTATTTCCAAGTCTAATTCTGTCACTAAATCCATACCGGTGACCCAGCGCCTAAATACTAGGCCTCAAATTTAATTCCCTCTAAATCTCTCGTTACCCACCGCTGTACTGTTGTTGCTGGGCAAGATATTTAGTGTCCGTCAAAGCACATTTTTTGTTCTGGGTTGAAGTACAATTCCCAATTTAGCAATTTCATAATTTAGTGGTTTCTGCTATATCAGAGCTATTTGAAATCTATCCCTAAAAGGGTATATAATATTGAAGGTGCACATAGGGTCATTCAGAATAACTTCACACACACCCGCTACTGTGTATTTCCAAGTCTAATTCTGTCACTAAATCCATACCGGTGACCCAGCGCCTAAATACTAGGCCTCAAATTTAATTCCCTCTAAATCTCTCGTTACCCACCGGTGTACTGTTGTTGCTGGGCAAGATATTTAGTGTCCGTCAAAGCACATTTTTTGTTCTGGGTTGAAGTACAATTCCCAATTTAGCAATTTCATAATTTAGTGGTTTCTGCTATATCAGAGCTATTTGAAATCTATCCCTAAAAGGGTATATAATATTGAAGGTGCACATAGGGTCATTCAGAATAACTTCACACACACCCGCTACTGTGTATTTCCAAGTCTAATTCTGTCACTAAACCCATACCTGTCACCCAGCGCCTAAATACTAGGCCTCAAATTTAAATCCCTCTAAATCTCTCGTTACCGTTGTCCTGTTGTAGCTGGGAAAGTTATTTAGTGTCCGTCAAAGCACATTTTTTGTTCTGGGTTGAAGTACAATTCCCAATTTAGCAATTTCATAATTTAGTGGTTCCTGCTATATCAGAGCTATTTGAAATCTATCCCTAAAAAGGGTATATAATATTGAAGGTGCACATAGGGTCATTCAGAATAACTTCACACACACCCGCTACTGTGTATTTCCAAGTCTAATTCTGTCACTAAATCCATACCGGTGACCCAGCGCCTAAATACTAGGCCTCAAATTTAATTCCCTCTAAATCTCTCGTTACCCACCGCTGTACTGTTGTTGCTGGGCAAGATATTTAGTGTCCGTCAAAGCACATTTTTTGTTCTGGGTTGAAGTACAATTCCCAATTTAGCAATTTCATAATTTAGTGGTTTCTGCTATATCAGAGCTATTTGAAATCTATCCCTAAAAGGGTATATAATATTGAAGGTGCACATAGGGTCATTCAGAATAACTTCACACACACCCGCTACTGTGTATTTCCAAGTCTAATTCTGTCACTAAATCCATACCGGTGACCCAGCGCCTAAATACTAGGCCTCAAATTTAATTCCCTCTAAATCTCTCGTTACCCACCGCTGTACTGTTGTTGCTGGGCAAGATATTTAGTGTCCGTCAAAGCACATTTTTTGTTCTGGGTTGAAGTACAATTCCCAATTTAGCAATTTCATAATTTAGTGGTTTCTGCTATATCAGAGCTATTTGAAATCTATCCCTAAAAGGGTATATAATATTGAAGGTGCACATAGGGTCATTCAGAATAACTTCACACACACCGCTTCTGTGCATTTCCAAGTCTAATTCTGTCACTAAATCCATACCGGTGACCCAGCGCCTAAATACTAGGCCTCAAATTTAAATCCCTCTAAATCTCTCGTTACCCACCGCTGTACTGTTGTTGCTGGGCAAGATATTTAGTGTCCGTCAAAGCACATTTTTTGTTCTGGGTTGAAGTACAATTCCCAATTTAGCAATTTCATAATTTAGTGGTTTCTGCTATATCAGAGCTATTTGAAATCTATCCCTAAAAGGGTATATAATATTGAAGGTGCACATAGGGTCATTCAGAATAACTTCACACACACCCGCTACTGTGTATTTCCAAGTCTAATTCTGTCACTAAATCCATACCGGTGACCCAGCGCCTAAATACTAGGCCTCAAATTTAATTCCCTCTAAATCTCTCGTTACCCACCGCTGTACTGTTGTTGCTGGGCAAGATATTTAGTGTCCGTCAAAGCACATTTTTTGTTCTGGGTTGAAGTACAATTCCCAATTTAGCAATTTCATAATTTAGTGGTTTCTGCTATATCAGAGCTATTTGAAATCTATCCCTAAAAGGGTATATAATATTGAAGGTGCACATAGGGTCATTCAGAATAACTTCACACACACGCTTCTGTGCATTTCCAAGTCTAATTCTGTCACTAAATCCATACCGGTGACCCAGCGCCTAAATACTAGGCCTCAAATTTAAATCCCTCTAAATCTCTCGTTACCCACCGCTGTACTGTTGTTGCTGGGCAAGATATTTAGTGTCCGTCAAAGCACATTTTTTGTTCTGGGTTGAAGT
Organism: Bufo gargarizans; assembly: GCF_014858855.1. Taxonomy (NCBI): domain Eukaryota; kingdom Metazoa; phylum Chordata; class Amphibia; order Anura; family Bufonidae; genus Bufo; species Bufo gargarizans. The sequence continues at coordinate 223,875,868 of NC_058082.1, read as the reverse complement.
ACAATTCCCAATTTAGCAATTTCATAATTTAGTGGTTTCTGCTATATCAGAGCTATTTGAAATCTATCCCTAAAAGGGTATATAATATTGAAGGTGCACATAGGGTCATTCAGAATAACTTCACACACACGCTTCTGTGCATTTCCAAGTCTAATTCTGTCACTAAATCCATACCGGTGACCCAGCGCCTAAATACTAGGCCTCAAATTTAAATCCCTCTAAATCTCTCGTTACCCACCGCTGTACTGTTGTTGCTGGGCAAGATATTTAGTGTCCGTCAAAGCACATTTTTTGTTCTGGGTTGAAGTACAATTCCCAATTTAGCAATTTCATAATTTAGTGGTTTCTGCTATATCAGAGCTATTTGAAATCTATCCCTAAAAGGGTATATAATATTGAAGGTGCACATAGGGTCATTCAGAATAACTTCACACACACGCTTCTGTGCATTTCCAAGTCTAATTCTGTCACTAAATCCATACCGGTGACCCAGCGCCTAAATACTAGGCCTCAAATTTAAATCCCTCTAAATCTCTCGTTACCCACCGCTGTACTGTTGTTGCTGGGCAAGATATTTAGTGTCCGTCAAAGCACATTTTTTGTTCTGGGTTGAAGTACAATTCCCAATTTAGCAATTTCATAATTTAGTGGTTCCTGCTATATCAGAGCTATTTGAAATCTATCCCAAAAAGGGTATATAATATTGAAGGTGCACATTGGGTCATTCAGAATAACTTCACACACACCCGCTACTGTGTATTTCAAGTCTAATTCTGTCACTAAACCCATACCTGTCACCCAGCGCCTAAATACTAGGCCTCAAATTTAAATCCCTCTAAATCTCTCGTTACCCACCGCTGTACTGTTGTTGCTGGGCAAGATATTTAGTGTCCGTCAAAGCACATTTTTTGTTCTGGGTTGAAGTACAATTCCCAATTTAGCAATTTCATAATTTAGTGGTTTCTGCTATATCAGAGCTATTTGAAATCTATCCCTAAAAGGGTATATAATATTGAAGGTGCACATAGGGTCATTCAGAATAACTTCACACACACCGCTTCTGTGCATTTCCAAGTCTAATTCTGTCACTAAATCCATACCGGTGACCCAGCGCCTAAATACTAGGCCTCAAATTTAAATCCCTCTAAATCTCTCGTTACCCACCGCTGTACTGTTGTTGCTGGGCAAGATATTTAGTGTCCGTCAAAGCACATTTTTTGTTCTGGGTTGAAGTACAATTCCCAATTTAGCAATTTCATAATTTAGTGGTTTCTGCTATATCAGAGCTATTTGAAATCTATCCCTAAAAGGGTATATAATATTCAAGGTGCACATTGGGTCATTCAGAATAACTTCACACACACACGCTTCTGTGCATTTCCAAGTCTAATTCTGTCACTAAATCCATACCGGTCACCCAGCGCCTAAATACTAGGCCTCAAATTTATATCCCGCTGAATTTGAATACAATACATTGGGCCAAATAATATATTTGTTGTTGTGGTGAACCATAACAATGAGAAAAACATCTAGTAAGGGACGCGGACGTGGACATGGTCGTGGTGGTGTTAGTGGACCCTCTGGTGCTGGGAGAGGACGTGGCCGTTCTGCCACATCCACACGTCCTAGTGTACCAACTACCTCAGGTCCCAGTAGCCGCCAGAATTTACAGCGATATATGGTGGGGCCCAATGCCGTTCTAAGGATGGTAAGGCCTGAGCAGGTACAGGCATTAGTCAATTGGGTGGCCGACAGTGGATCCAGCACGTTCACATTATCTCCCACCCAGTCTTCTGCAGAAAGCGCACAGATGGCGCCTGAAAACCAACCCCATCAGTCTGTCACATCACCCCCATGCATACCAGGGAAACTGTCTCAGCCTCAAGTTATGCAGCAGTCTCTTATGCTGTTTGAAGACTCCGCTGGCAGGGTTTCCCAAGGGCATCCACCTAGCCCTTCCCCAGCGGTGAAAGACATAGAATGCACTGACGCACAACCACTTATGTTTCCTGATGATGAGGACATGGGAATACCACCTCAGCATGTCTCTGATGATGACGAAACACAGGTGCCAACTGCTGCGTCTTTCTGCAGTGTGCAGACTGAACAGGAGGTCAGGGATCAAGACTGGGTGGAAGACGATGCAGGGGACGATGAGGTCCTAGACCCCACATGGAATGAAGGTCGTGCCACTGACTTTCACAGTTCGGAGGAAGAGGCAGTGGTGAGACCGAGCCAACAGCGTAGCAAAAGAGGGAGCAGTGGGCAAAAGCAGAACACCCGCCGCCAAGAGACTCCGCCTGCTACTGACCGCCGCCATCTGGGACCGAGCACCCCAAAGGCAGCTTCAAGGAGTTCCCTGGCATGGCACTTCTTCAAACAATGTGCTGACGACAAGACCCGAGTGGTTTGCACGCTGTGCCATCAGAGCCTGAAGCGAGGCATTAACGTTCTGAACCTGAGCACAACCTGCATGACCAGGCACCTGCATGCAAAGCATGAACTGCAGTGGAGTAAACACCTTAAAACCAAGGAAGTCACTCAGGCTCCCCCTGCTACCTCTTCTGCTGCTGCCGCCTCGGCCTATTCTGCTGCTGCCGCCTCGGCCTCTTCCTCCGCCTCTGGAGGAACGTTGGCACCTGCCGCCCAGCAAACAGGGGATGTACCACCAACACCACCACCACCACCTCCGTCACCAAGCGTCTCAACCATGTCACACGCCAGCGTTCAGCTCTCCATCTCACAAACATTTGATAGAAAGCGTAAATTCCCACCTAGCCACCCTCGATCCCTGGCCCTGAATGCCAGCATTTCTAAACTACTGGCCTATGAAATGCTGTCATTTAGGCTGGTGGACACAGACAGCTTCAAACAGCTCATGTCGCTTGCTGTCCCACAGTATGTTGTTCCCAGCCGGCACTACTTCTCCAAGAGAGCCGTGCCTTCCCTGCACAACCAAGTATCCCATAAAATCAAGTGTGCACTGCGCAACGCCATCTGTAGCAAGGTCCACCTAACCACAGATACGTGGACCAGTAAGCACGGCCAGGGACGCTATATCTCCCTAACTGCACACTGGGTAAATGTAGTGGCAGCTGGGCCCCAGGCGGAGAGCTGTTTGGCGCACGTCCTTCCGCCGCCAAGGATCGCAGGGCAACATTCTTTGCCTCCTGTTGCCACCTCCTCCTTCTCGGCTTCCTCCTCCTCTTCTTCCACCTGCTCATCCAGTCAGCCACACACCTTCACCACCAACTTCAGCACAGCCCGGGGTAAACGTCAGCAGGCCATTCTGAAACTCATATGTTTGGGGGACAGGCCCCACACCGCACAGGAGTTGTGGCGGGGTATTGAACAACAGACCGACGAGTGGTTGCTGCCGGTGAGCCTCAAGCCCGGCCTGGTGGTGTGTGATAATGGGCGAAATCTCGTTGCAGCTCTGGGACTAGCCAATTTGACGCACATCCCTTGCTTGGCGCATGTGCTGAATTTGGTGGTGCAGAAGTTCATTCACAACTACCCCGACATGTCAGAGCTGCTGCATAAAGTGCGGGCCGTCTGTTCGCGCTTCCGGCGTTCACATCCTGCTGCTGCTCGCCTGTCTGCGCTACAGCGTAACTTCGGCCTTCCCGCTCACCGCCTCATATGCGACGTGCCCACCAGGTGGAACTCCACCTTGCACATGCTGGACAGACTGTGCGAGCAGCAGCAGGCCATAGTGGAGTTTCAGCTGCAGCACGCACGGGTCAGTCGCACTACAGAACAGCACCACTTCACCACCAATGACTGGGCCTCCATGCGAGACCTGTGTGCCCTGTTGCGCTGTTTCGAGTACTCCACCAACATGGCCAGTGGCGATGACACCGTTATCAGCGTTACAATACCACTTCTATGTCTCCTTGAGAAAACACTTAGGGCGATGATGGAAGAGGAGGTGGCCCAGGAGGAGGAGGAGGAGGAGGAGGAAGAGGGGTCATTTTTAGCACTTTCAGGCCAGTCTCTTCGAAGTGACTCAGAGGGAGGTTTTTGGCAACAGCAGAGGCCAGGTACAAATGTGGCCAGCCAGGGCCCACTACTGGAGGACGAGGAGGACGAGGATGAGGAGGAGGTGGAGGAGGATGAGGATGAAGCATGGTCACAGCGGGGTGGCACCCAACGCAGCTCGGGTCCATCACTGGTGCGTGGCTGGGGGGAAAGGCAGGACGATGACGATACGCCTCCCACAGAGGACAGCTTGTCCTTACCCCTGGGCAGCCTGGCACACATGAGCGACTACATGCTGCAGTGCCTGCGCAACGACAGCAGAGTTGCCCACATTTTAACCTGTGCGGACTACTGGGTTGCCACCCTGCTGGATCCACGCTACAAAGACAATGTGCCCACCTTACTTCCTGCACTGGAGCGTGATAGGAAGATGCGCGAGTACAAGCGCACGTTGGTAGACGCGCTACTGAGAGCATTCCCAAATGTCACAGGGGAACAAGTGGAAGCCCAAGGCCAAGGCAGAGGAGGAGCAAGAGGTCGCCAAGGCAGCTGTGTCACGGCCAGCTCCTCTGAGGGCAGGGTTAGCATGGCAGAGATGTGGAAAACTTTTGTCAACACGCCACAGCTAACTGCACCACCACCTGATACGCAACGTGTTAGCAGGAGGCAACATTTCACTAACATGGTGGAACAGTACGTGTGCACACCCCTCCACGTACTGACTGATGGTTCGGCCCCATTCAACTTCTGGGTCTCTAAATTGTCCACGTGGCCAGAGCTAGCCTTTTATGCCTTGGAGGTGCTGGCCTGCCCGGCAGCCAGCGTTTTGTCTGAACGTGTATTCAGCACGGCAGGGGGCGTCATTACAGACAAACGCAGCCGCCTGTCTACAGCCAATGTGGACAAGCTGACGTTCATAAAAATGAACCAGGCATGGATCCCACAGGACCTGTCCGTCCCTTGTCCAGATTAGACATTAACTACCTCCCCATAACCATATATTATTGGACTCCAGGGCACTTCCTCATTCAATCCTATTTTTATTTTCATTTTACCATTATATTGCGAGGCTACCCAAAGTTGAATGAACCTCTCCTCTGCCTGTGTGCTAGGCCTAAATATATGCCAATGGACTGTTGCAGTGGTGGGTGACGTGAAGCCTCATTCTCTGCTATGACATGCAGACTGATTCTCTGCTGTCATGAAGCCAGATTGTCTGTTACGGGACCTCTCTGCTCTGCCTGTGTGCTAGGCCTAAATATATGCCAATGGACTGTTGCAGTGGTGGGTGACGTGAAGCCTCATTCTCTGCTATGACATGCAGACTGATTCTCTGCTGACATGAAGCCAGATTGTCTGTTACGGGACCTCTCTCCTCTGCCTGTGTGCTAGGCCTAAATATTTGCCAATGGACTGTTGCAGTGGTGGCTGACGTGAAGCCTCATTCTCTGCTATGACATGCAGACTAATTCTCTGCTGACATGAAGCCAGATTGTCTGTTACGGGACCTCTCTCCTCTGCCTGGGTGCTGGGCCTAAATTTATGACAATGGACTGTTGCAGTGGTGGCTGACGTGAAGCCTGATTCTCTGCTATGACATGCAGACTGATTCTCTGCTGACATGAAGCCAGATCCTCTGTTACGGGACCTCTCTCCTCTGCCTGTGTGTGTGCTGGGCCTAAATATATGCCAATGGACTGTTGCAGTGGTGGCTGACGTGAAGCCTCATTCTCTGCTATGACATGCAGACTGATTCTCTGCTGACATGAAGCCAGATCGTCTGTTACGGGACCTCTCTGCTCTGCCTGTGTGCTAGGCCTAAATATATGCCAATGGACTGTTGCAGTGGTGGGTGACGTGAAGCCTCATTCTCTGCTATGACATGCAGACTGATTCTCTGCTGTCATGAAGCCAGATTGTCTGTTACGGGACCTCTCTGCTCTGCCTGTGTGCTAGGCCTAAATATATGCCAATGGACTGTTGCAGTGGTGGGTGACGTGAAGCCTCATTCTCTGCTATGACATGCAGACTGATTCTCTGCTGACATGAAGCCAGATTGTCTGTTACGGGACCTCTCTCCTCTGCCTGTGTGTGTGCTGGGCCTAAATATATGCCAATGGACTGTTGCAGTGGTGGCTGACGTGAAGCCTCATTCTCTGCTATGACATGCAGACTGATTCTCTGCTGACATGAAGCCAGATTGTCTGTTACGGGACCTCTCTCCTCTGCCTGTGTGTGTGCTGGGCCTAAATATATGCCAATGGACTGTTGCAGTGGTGGCTGACGTGAAGCCTCATTCTCTGCTATGACATGCAGACTGATTCTCTGCTGACATGAAGCCAGATTGTCTGTTACGGGACCTCTCTCCTCTGCCTGTGTGCTAGGCCTAAATATATGCCAATGGACTGTTGCAGTGGTGGCTGACGTGAAGCCTCATTCTCTGCTATGACATGCAGACTAATTCTCTGCTGACATGAAGCCAGATTGTCTGTTACGGGACCTCTCTCCTCTGCCTGGGTGCTGGGCCTAAATTTATGACAATGGACTGTTGCAGTGGTGGCTGACGTGAAGCCTGATTCTCTGCTATGACATGCAGACTGATTCTCTGCTGACATGAAGCCAGATCCTCTGTTACGGGACCTCTCTCCTCTGCCTGTGTGTGTGCTGGGCCTAAATATATGCCAATGGACTGTTGCAGTGGTGGCTGACGTGAAGCCTCATTCTCTGCTATGACATGCAGACTGATTCTCTGCTGACATGAAGCCAGATCGTCTGTTACGGGACCTCTCTGTTCTGCCTGTGTGCTAGGCCTAAATATATGCCAATGGACTGTTGCAGTGGTGGGTGACGTGAAGCCTCATTCTCTGCTATGACATGCAGACTGATTCTCTGCTGTCATGAAGCCAGATTGTCTGTTACGGGACCTCTCTGCTCTGCCTGTGTGCTAGGCCTAAATATATGCCAATGGACTGTTGCAGTGGTGGGTGACGTGAAGCCTCATTCTCTGCTATGACATGCAGACTGATTCTCTGCTGACATGAAGCCAGATTGTCTGTTACGGGACCTCTCTCCTCTGCCTGTGTGTGTGCTGGGCCTAAATATATGCCAATGGACTGTTGCAGTGGTGGCTGACGTGAAGCCTCATTCTCTGCTATGACATGCAGACTGATTCTCTGCTGACATGAAGCCAGATTGTCTGTTACGGGACCTCTCTCCTCTGCCTGTGTGTGTGCTGGGCCTAAATATATGCCAATGGACTGTTGCAGTGGTGGCTGACGTGAAGCCTCATTCTCTGCTATGACATGCAGACTGATTCTCTGCTGACATGAAGCCAGATTGTCTGTTACGGGACCTCTCTCCTCTGCCTGTGTGTGTGCTGGGCCTAAATATATGCCAATGGACTGTTGCAGTGGTGGCTGACGTGAAGCCTCATTCTCTGCTATGACATGCAGACTGATTCTCTGCTGACATGAAGCCAGATTGTCTGTTACGGGACCTCTCTCCTCTGCCTGTGTGCTAGGCCTAAATATATGCCAATGGACTGTTGCAGTGGTGGCTGACGTGAAGCCTCATTCTCTGCTATGACATGCAGACTAATTCTCTGCTGACATGAAGCCAGATTGTCTGTTACGGGACCTCTCTCCTCTGCCTGGGTGCTGGGCCTAAATTTATGACAATGGACTGTTGCAGTGGTGGCTGACGTGAAGCCTGATTCTCTGCTATGACATGCAGACTGATTCTCTGCTGACATGAAGCCAGATCCTCTGTTACGGGATCTCTCTCCTCTGCCTGTGTGTGTGCTGGGCCTAAATATATGCCAATGGACTGTTGCAGTGGTGGCTGACGTGAAGCCTCATTCTCTGCTATGACATGCAGACTGATTCTCTGCTGACATGAAGCCAGATTCTCTGTTACGGGACCTCTCTCCTCTGCCTGTGTGTGTGCTGGGCCTAAATATATGCCAATGGACTGTTGCAGTGGTGGCTGACGTGAAGCCTCATTCTCTGCTATGACATGCAGACTAATTCTCTGCTGACATGAAGACAGATTCTCTGTTACGGGACCTCCCTCCTCTGCCTGGGTGCTGGGCCTAAATATATGCCAATGGACTGTTGCAGTGGTGGCTGACGTGAAGCCTCATTCTCTGCTATGACATGCAGACTAATTCTCTGCTGACATGAAGACAGATTCTCTGTTACGGGACCTCTCTCCTCTGCCTGGGTGCCGGGGCCTAAATATCTGAGAATGGACTGTTCCAGTGGTGGTTTCAAAGGAAAGGACCGGCACTTCGCTGATGTAGATCACAATGTAGATTTATTCAGTCACATATTCAAAATGGCATAGTGACGCGTTTCAGCACAGATGTGCTTTCATCAGACTGCATAAAACATCTTACACTCCAGCTATTTATACATAAATGAAACACAAAGGAACTGACATCATCAAAGAAGCTCCGCCTCCCTCATTAAATAAAATTCGCATATCAAATAATCGCAATGAAAAATTCGCATTGAAAAATTCGCAATTGAAAATTCGCAACTGAAAATTCGCAATTGAAAATTGAAAATTCGCAATTGAAAATTCGCAACTAAAAATTCGCAACTGAAAATTCGCAATTGAAAATTCGCAAAAAACATATCCACTCTATACTGGCGAAGATTTTCAGTCACATAGTCCATTCTTGCAGTGATTAATCACGCTGAAGAAAAAAAGAAATATATTTATCAGATTGCATAAGGCCGAATGCCTTATAGGAAGCAGGACACATTGTACTCACGATTGAGGGCCCTGGGCTCCATTGTCTGAAGACGATGGATCCAGTAAGCCTCCCTTTTCAATAACAATTTATTTCTGTCACCCCCTCGACGGGGTAATGATACACCTTCAATAATCTGATACCTCAACTGCGAGATGTTGTGTTTTTTATCATAAAAATGAAGGGGTATTGGGAGTAATAAATTCTGTTTACGGATAGTAGATTTGTGTTTACTTAGTCTGTCCTTCATTCTCATTGAGGTTTCCCCCACATATAGTAATCCACATGGACATTTAAGAATGTAAACCACAAATCTACTATCACAAGTGAACGTGCCCCTTATTGGAATATTTTCACCTGAGTGAGGGTGGGAGAAACATGAACCCTTTATAACGCTGGAACAATTGACACAGTTTAAACAAGGAAAAGTGCCCCGTCTAGGTGTAGATAAAGTACTCTGTCCTCTTTCTATTTTATTACTTCCCACATCCGCCCGGACTATTTTATCCCTAATATTTTCTGCCCGTTTATAGCATATCATGGGTGGCCTCTGGAACTCTCCTATCCGTGGATAGGACTTAGATAATATGTGCCAATGTTGATTAACAATAGTCCTAAGGCGCTGGGACCAGGGATGGTATTTAATCACTAAGGGGATCCTTGTTTCTTTCTTAGTTCTATCTGGTGGTGTAATCTCAGCTTTATTACGCTGTATTTTCAATAGATCAGGGGGGTAGCCTCGCTCTCTAAATTTATTGGTCATATCGTCTAATCTTGTTTGACACATATCCCTATCACTAACGATCCGTCTAACCCTCTGGTATTGCCGCCCTGCTTCTTACTAGAATTGTTCCAGTGGTGGGTGACGGGAAGCCAGATTCTCTGCTATGGAACCTCTCTCCAATTGATTTTGGTTAATTTTTATTTATTTAATTTTTATTTTAATTCATTTCCCTATCCACATTTGTTTGCAGGGGATTTACCTACATGTTGCTGCCTTTTGCAGCCCTCTAGCTCTTTCCTGGGCTGTTTTACAGCCTTTTTAGTGCCGAAAAGTTCGGGTCCCCATTGACTTCAATGGGGTTCGGGTTCGGGACGAAGTTCGGATCGGGTTCGGATCCCGAACCCGAACATTTCCGGGATGTTCGGCCGAACTTCTCGAACCCGAACATCCAGGTGTTCGCTCAACTCTAATGTCCAATCAATGTCCAGATTGTAATGCCACATTTCTCCTGCATCACCTGCTCCAGATGAAACGTATGCCTAGATGTGGCTTCCCATGGGTTAGACAAGTTTATATTCTTTAATTTAGGTATTACAAGTCCCTATTTATTGCAGTGACATTGTGGGAGCGTTCGAGTAAGACTGCCACGTGAGCAATACTACACTGCCCAAATGATTGTGCAGTTACACAATGCTCTTTCTACGTGGCAAGGCTCCATGGGTATTATGGTATATATCCCTGTGAACAAATGAACAATCCTATTGTATTCTGACTAGATGGTGACATCTATACCTATCTACATGCTCTCATCTTCCACCATACCAGATTTCAACAGCCTTAAGTTTGTAGCACCCTTAATATGATTGAGCACGACCATACATAATAGTCTACTTGTGAAAAAGTTAATAAAACAATAAAAATAACATAGGCCGATGTGAGCAATACCTCGAAACATAAATTATTCTTGCTGCGACCTCATAAGTACAAACCACAAAACTCCATAATATTGAACTCATTAAAACAGAGGAAGGCAATAAATTAATACATTCAAGGGAACACAGTTTCCTGACATGTATTAAAGATAATTTACCCAAGTGATCTGAGAATATGTGGCCAGAAAGATGAAATGGTCTTATGTTGCTCATTAAAACTATTTACTAATTACAACCAATGTTATCTTTCAGCCATTGATATCCAGAAAATAACAGCAAGAATAATGTAATTAAAGGGACAGTATACATTTTAAGGCAGGAGTCAGGAAACAGTGTAAAGATGGCCATGCACATGGAGACATTTTGTCAATGCAGTAGATGGAATTGTAGGACAGATAGAGCTGCTGCGTTTCAGTAGATGTGCCATATTTTTTTTTTTAACAAAGCTGATGAATACAACACATGCTGCATAGAAAATAAATGTTAGTAATATGCACCTTTACACATTTGTCAGTAAAATCTTTGAAGAGAAAGTCCAGCAATCTGAGCCTGGTCATATGTAATGCCAGTGGTCTGCAGAAGCCAGTGTCCCTCTGCTCCCAGCAGGCACAATATTTGGGATACTCACCACCCTCTGTGTATATAGGACCTTAAGGGCCCTGTTTTATTAGCGGTCCGTTATTGTCAGAGCTTGGGCCCACTGGAGGATCCCTTGGTACTCTGGTGGGCCACAGTCCGAACCTGCTCATCACAGTGCTGTGTCAGCTCCAGAGGTCCATGCCCGCGGGCATCTCCCTGCTCCCTCTCTGCTAACAAAGTGCCAGAACACGGATGATATTCTGCCCTTCCAACTAGGTCTGTGCTACCTAGGGCAGGGTGCGTGTTTCCCTCGGCCTCTTAAAGGGCCAGCGTGCACACACCCTCATTAGTCCCCAGCCTATAGCTATTTAAAGGGGTTGTCTCACTTCAGCAAGTGCCACTTATCATGTAGAAAAAGTTAATACAAGGCACTTAATAATTTATTTTGATTGTCCATATGATGGCTTGATTCATTTTTCCATCACATTATACACTGCTCGTTTCCATGGTTACGACAACCCTGCAATCCATCAGTGGTGGTCATGCTTGCAAACTAAAAAGTGACGGCCTCTCTGGTCGCCGGGACCATAGGACCACACATAGGCTAGCGCTTTTTCCTGTAGGGGTGCAAACATGGCCACTGCTGCTGGATTGCTGGGTGGTCATAACCATGGAAACAAGCGATGTATAACGTGAAGAAAAAATGAATCAAGCCAGCATAGGAGGCACCTTCCCAACAGGTTTACAAGCTTGCTAGTTGCTGCTAAGGTGTGCTACAGTTCAGTTTGTCTACTCGCGCTCTACCTTTGCCTGCTTACCAGATTTGATCCTTTGCTGCCTGCCCCAACCTTTGGACCGTTAAGCATATTGCACATGTGCTGCCTGCCCTGACCTCAGCTCATTGCCTTGATTTCATGTATCTTGTCTCTTGACCCCCATGAGTCAGCTGTCACTGAACAGAGACTACTCCCCTGCAGTGGAAACCTAAGCCAACAGCAGATCCATATCGGCTTCTGTAACACCATGCATATTACACATGTATGTGCCACTTGGCGAAGCATACATGTGCCCCAAACGGGGAGAGAGGAGAACGCTGTGGCCTGACACCCCTGGCAGCAGCTTATCACCTCAAGAAGAAAATGATTGGAATATTAAAATTCTAAATGTCTGATTCTTCTTTCCCCTGACATCTGCCATTGAGGGAAAGTCAGAACACCTCCAGACACATTAGATGACCAGCAGGTTTGGTCAACATAAATATAACACGTGTAAAGCTCATTCTTATAATTTGTCTAATTGTGCCGGTTTTAGTCTGAGTCTCAAAGCTTCCTTATCTTGTAAGTTTTATTCAAAATGTATCTAATGTATATGACCTGCTTAAGTACAGAGACACTCGTCAGGGGAAAGAAGAGTTGGGCTGGTCTGATTCCTTCTGTCCAAACCTTTGTATGGCATAGAGACGAACGATGCCTGCAGCTGCCTACTTTCCTTTATCTAGTCGTATACTATTCACACTCATACAAACCACATATGTATGGTAGTGGTGGGGTCATTTCTGGCTGGTAAGTGTTTGACCATCAGCAATTTTATGTGTATGGCCAGTTCCCTTAAAATTAAAAAATAAAATTTAAAAAACCTTTTTGGCTGAAGTTTTTTAATAGTATATTCTTTAACGTTCTTGTTTCTACCTTACTGGAAACTGGTAAATGACAACCACTAATGTTTGACAGTAGAGTTTCAGGACCATTACAGCTTGAAACCCAGTAATAGGTCCTTATATAGCATAATAAAAAAATCTTTAAGAGCATGGCTACCATCGGTAAACAGTGCAGTCACAATCTTGGGGCCTCTTAGAAAAAAAAAAAACATTGCATATTTATGACTATGTTCCATGTATTGTGTAAGGTAGAGATAAGTGCAATGCACATTTCCAGATACATATGTTCACCTTTGCGTCTTTCATTTTTTATGACATGTAGACCTTTCCCACATTTTCTTTTGAGATCATAGCTTACTGTGAAAATCAGCATAATTTATACTTTTGCTAAAATGACAGCTAAATACATTTCCATATCCCAAATTCAATTTATATGCTAAGATGCATTGTTATGATTTATGCATTTTAACATGCATTGAATTTTGAAAGAATAGCAATATTTAGCTTTGTTCCCATGTTTAGTTGTAAAATCATCATTATTTGGTAATTAAATGTGTACATGTAAAGAAATGTTAAAGGAGACTTGGACGTAAATCTAAATTGTATCAAAATAATTCCTAAAATGTGCCTAATACCTCCAAACCTTATTTTTCAGAAATACTCTATACACTTTTTTAAGGTAAGTACTGTAGGGTCGCAGCATTCAGACCATGGATAGGACTCTGATTAAGGAAACATCTGCAGAGAGTTTGTATATCTGCATGGATCTCCTACAAGTTAGAGTTAATGTTCTCCGAGTATATATGAGCTCCAAATTCTAATAATTAAACTTCTTTACCGAAAATATGAATGAAACGAGTGCTATTATGTGTGAAACAGTCCATATGAGTTAGGTTGGCCTTATGCTTTTGGCCAAAACCAAGCAGCTTATCTCCACTAAGAACGAAAAGGTTCGGTGTCACGAACATTCCCGCAACAGATGGCAGGAGATCGTTCAGACTGGCAACACAGGGTTTGATCAGACAGGTTTTCCTTGTGGATCAATAGGTGTCTGTGTTGTTTCTGGTAATGGCCACACCCCTTGCCTCAGGTGTTGCTAATGTGGTCATTTAACCTTCCTTTTATTGCTGCTTCTCCCACAATGCTGTGCGGATTATAGCTTCAGCTTCAGTTGTGGAAAGCTGGTGTGTGTGGATCTTGGTGGAGTTCCTGGTGCTTCCATAGCCCTTTTGAAGTTAAGTCTTTCCTTTCCCTTTTTGTATTTTGTTTGGGTTTTGTGTGTTGCATTTCCCTATTGTTTGCATTAGGCCTGAAGGAGACTCCTGTTCATCGTTCTTTTTGGAGGAACAGGTAGTCTCGTCCCTGCCATTAGTTCCAGGTCCTATAGAGCTAGATAGGACTCTAGGTATTACTGCGTAAGAACACACCTACCTCTGGGGTCTGTTCATACTGGTAGTCAGTCAGAATTTTGGTTAGGGTTTTACTAGGAGGTGTCCATCTTCCTTCCCTAGTTCTCAGGCCTGATTCCCCTCCCCCTTTCCTCCTATGCTTGGTGTGGTGTTTCCCTCCCACACCAAAGCGTGACATTCGGGCATGTTAAAATCCAGCAGTCCGATCTGCCTTTCTCCCAGCATATATTGTCACAGGAAGGCTGAGACCCCCCCTTATACATTAGATAGTTGGCTGGTCCTGTCAAAATTGACAGTTTCAGATGACACTAATCTAATGTGTATGGCCAGCTTTAGCTTTATCTTATAATATTTTCTAATGCTAGAAATTTGTCCTCATAAAAAAAAGCTAAGGATTGTGTCACGGCTGTGTCTCGGTACTGTTGTTGTTTGCCGTGACATGTGTGCCGTGCATGCTGGTTGCCAGGGGCAACATGTTGAAGCATGTTTTTACCTTCCTCCTCTCTTCTGGTTCTGGCTCTGTCTGGTACTGGTGGGGTTAACTACCTGGCTGGGTGTGTCCACTAGGGGTTTATATTGTCTGGCTTGTAGGCTGTAGGCTGATGTACTCCAGCCTTTGTTGGTTCTGGAGCCTTGCTCCTTTCCTGGGTGTTCCATCTGCCCAGTCCTTGAGGGCCACCTAGTGGGACACCAATGTCTCTTCGATGTCTTCCTGTTGTCTCCTTCCCTGCACTATCCATTTTGTTATTTGGTGTTGTTTATGTATAGGTGGGTTTTGTGATGTCTTGTTTGGTGTTCCATGTCTGGTCTGTCTATGGTGTATGCTCAGTCCTGCATGGATGCTAGACATCTCCCTGTGTATGTGTGCCTTCAGCAATAGGGCCCCTGGGTTCCCCAGAGGGGGAACCACAAGTCAGTGAGCAGCTCTGCCTAGGGCCGCAATGCATCCTGTCCGCATGGGTGTCCAGGCAGTTACTGGTGTGCTGGATTCCTGTGTATGTTGTTTGTACTGTGTCCTGGTTGTTGTGTGGGTTAGAGTGCATTGGCACGGGTTCCAGTCATTTTTGCTGCGGCTAGTAAGTGCTAGTGGTTCTGGTTTTTGCCTGCCATTCCAGTGCGGCTCAATGTCTCGCCCTTCCTTTGCATCTAGGCCGGTGAAAACTCCTGTTGTTCCGTGTCTTGGAGAAACAGGATGTCTCAGGCCCTGACATTATCCCTAGGGCTTTTCAGTGATTCCAGGGTCCAAGGTTCCTGGGCATGAGCCGTCCTACCATCTGGGTCTGCTCATACGGGTAAGAGTCAGGGTCAGGATTAGGGTGGCTTTAGAAGGTGACCAGCTCCCTTTTCCCGGTGTCCAGTCCTAGTTGCTTCCCTGTTTCCCTCTTGGTGTTTGGTGGGGAGTTAATCTCTCCTGACATACAATGGGTTTCAGAATGTATTATTAACCAAACTAGGCCCCAGAATTTTCACCTTTCTTATTATGGAAGCAACAAAAACTCTAATTGCGACCCTGATCCATTCCCGTCTTGATTACTGTAACTCTTTACTAATTGGCCTCCCCTCACCAGATTCTCCCCTCTTCAATCTATCCTGAACGCAGCAACCAGGCCCATCTATCTATCTAACTGCTACTCCAATGTCTCCGCCTTGTGCATGTCATTGCACTGGTCCTGCTAACATGTCTAAATGTCATATAAGGAGATGTTCTAATGGGAACATGAGCACATTCAGATTCACAGGAGCATGGAGGCTGTGTAGTGTTAAAAATGATAATTTTTTTAAAATAAAGTTTTATAATATTTAAATTATAATAAGAAGCACGTAGAAGCAAAACCAGACATTGCATAGTAGTAAATTAATAAATAAAGATAAGCAAATTTCCTAAAATTTGTTTTTGGCCCAATTTTGCCGAATCACCCGTCCAAATTTGATTTGGGTCCAAATAAATACTACTGAATTGAAAGTGCTCTGATTGTTTCTCTCTCTCTTTCTTTCCTATTACAGTTTTCCTAAATCAAATCACACCAAATTTGTTGTAAAATTCAGGTCGAATTTACGAATTTCATAATTGATTAGCTACCTCATCTACTAATAAACACAGCAAACAACATTTAGGGTCCTGCTTGCAAGAGCTTGTGATTTATGAGGAATATGGATGAAGCCCATTGTAGTACAGCCCAATGTAAAGAACTGTATGTACTACTCTTTATTAGGTACATAATATATATGGTTAGGCTAGTCCTGAACAAATCACTGGAGCTAGGTAGCTGTTTTTATATTTATATTTCACCAGCTCCTGGAGTGATCTTTAACAGGCCCCTATAGTCATTGGTCCTCCAATGGGTTATGAAACTTGGGAATCATTGCACATATATTAATTAAAAGTTACGTTTCAACCTCTTGGAAGAGGGAGATGAACCCTATGTATTTTATATGCCTGACATGAGGCCTGAAATAAAGAAATAAGTGTGTTTTCTGAATCAAATGATCAAAATTTTTCCTTGCTATTGACTAGATTACATTTTCAGTCATAACTATCCCTACACCAAAAAGAAGACTCATAGATAGACTCTATCTTATTTATTGCAGCACATACTGAATGTAGTATTGTTTTTGTCATTTTCAGCACTTGCGGAGGCAGTTCTTCATTAAATATGTCCATCGTTTGTACATGGCTTCTTTCCAATGTCATTCACAACGTTGTTCTCATCATCTCATATACTCTCCCTATAGCAAGTTCCATTATTCGCTACATATGGCAAAAGAATTAGTGCCCATTACATTACGATAATACATTTATCCAAATAGCCTGTTAATGTCTTGCCAGGCATCTGTTGGGAATAGACAGTAGGAAAGAAAACATCCTCTTTATGATTCAGACAAGGATATTTGGAGATAACATTTGCATTCCCTCCTTTCATTTGAAGAGCATTGAACTATGACTAGAAGTACATTATTTTCTACAAGATGAGCCGGTGTAATGGGCTTCTCCATATCTCCTTAACATTTCACTGCCAGAGGATCTTTTATGGGTTGCGCATTGCAGTGTGTTGATGGTCAGTCTGGCAGTGACGAGCTTATATCACTTTATCTTCTCACCCATGCAGCACTTTCATGAGTGATGGTTGTGTCCCATCTAGAAATGCTCATGTAGGGAGACTAAGGTTACTTTTAATGTTGCAAGCCTAATATTCACAACAGCATTAACTTGTCAGAGAAAGCTGATTGATAATGTTATAACTGGCAAAGCAGGAACGTTTTCTTTCCATTGTTTTCTGAATGATGAATTACGGTTATTTTATAGAGTGTGTAGTCATAGCTGTTTCCTTGGTTCAATTGCATTAACTTCCTTGCCATATTGTCTGAAGCCTCCAGACATTGGTTTGTAATGGAATGGTTTCCCTAGCATATGGGAAGCTGTAAACTCTCCGAGCATTTTGTAAACAGCATTAGCTAAAGAGTCTTTGCTTGTTTCCCACAGAATGGTGCTTTTGCTTATTTTCCTGTTAATGTGAAATAACACTATACTTGGCCATTCTCAAGTTTTATTGAGATAAGGCAGCCATAATAGACATCTTCTTGTACGTGATTTGCATCCACCAGTCTACTGAATCTTGAGGCCAGTTTCAACCCATTCAGTTGTGATAACAGAAAGTTTTGTCTTCATCATTGCATGCTTAACCTCCACATAAAACTACTTCACCAAACCATTAACATCTTATTTCTAACTGAAAAGTGGATCGTTGGATTATACACAGCAGGCGGGTCATGTCTCCCAGGCAGGTTGTTGTCTCACTGACCTATGAGACTTAAAGGAGTCCACCGGATTCAGGGATGAATCTGGATATAAGTTGTTCTTTATTTCTTGAGTACATATGAGTGGAGCATCGAGGATTTTCTTTGCTTCAATGCTCCACCTTGTAACGCTGCATCGTGTTTTGCTGCATCTGTGTTTGTTTTGTGCCGCTATTGCTTGTCCTCATACAAATGCATTGTTACTGGGCAGCAAGTCGCTGTTTTGAGTTTCACCCGATGAACAAGCGTTTCCCTCATTCACAGGAACTTTCATTTCCGATAATCTGCCAGAATATCGTACTGTGTAAATCCACCTTTTTTATGCACTCATAGAATTTATCATTTGTTGGCAGCAAATCACCTTGTGCAAACAGGGACTGTGTTGCTGATTATAAGTAGTTAATGATCGTTCATGCTGCTGTTTGTTCTGGAAGTTATGTTCTCATTTAAAAGGTCCTTAATGAACACTATTAAACTTGCCATATTGACGGTTGGCACTCGTACGACCCTTAGGGGTTGCATATACAGCAGGGCTGTACCACGTCCTAGTTTTGGAGCCTTACAGATTCGGTTTGCTCTGTAGGGACCACATATATGGAGATATTTTTCCCTGGAAGAATTGCTATAGACTACTTTGTTATACAGTATACTGTACCCAATGAAATATGGCAGCTCTGTAAAAAAAATCAAAGGCACAGTGTGGCACAAAATATGTCCTAGGTATGTCTATGGCAACTGTATTACAACTTTGTACAGTGGAGCAGTAAAATAGCCAAGTGCACGAGAAGTCCGGAAAAAACATGTTAACTTATATAGAGGAGGCTTATAACAAGTATAAGTGAAAAATGTACTTTTATACAAAATGCCAGATTTCACAGGACATTTTTTACACATTTTGATTTCAAACTACTTCTCACACATTAGGGCCCCTAAAATGCCAGGGCAGTATAACTACCCCACAAGTGACCCCATTTTGGAAAGAAGACACCCCAAGGTATTTTGTGATGGGCATAGTGAGTTCATGGAAGTTTTTATTTTTTGTCACAAGTTAGTGGAATATGAGACTTGTGGGGTAGTTATTCTGCCCTGGCATTTTAGGGGCCCTAATGCGTGAGAAGTAGTTTGAAATCCAAATGTGTTAAAAATGCCCTGTAAAATCCTAAAGGTGCTCTTTAGAATGTGGGCCCCTTTATAGAGAGATATTTCTCTCACCCAGCATGGGTATATGTAAAAAAACACCCCAAAACACATTGCCCAACTTCTCCTGAGTACGGCGATACCACATGTGTGACACTTTTTTGCAGCCAAGATGCGCAAAGGGGCCCAAATTCCTTTTAGGAGGGCATTTTTAGACATTTGGATCCCAGACTTATTCTCATGCTTTAGGGCCCCTAAAATGCCAGGGTAGTATAAATACCCCACATGTGACCCCATTTTGGAAAGAAGACACCCCAAGGTATTTTGTGATGGGCATAGTGAGTTCATGGAAGTTTTTATTTTTTGTCACAAGTTAGTGGAATATGAGACTTGTGGGGTAGTTATTCGTATCAACACCTATATAGCTCAAAGAGCAGCCACACAAAGAGTAATTCTAATTAAATATTCTTTATTGGATATCCAACACACAAGATGGTATATCAATTAAAAAAAAAACATATAGAAAGCAGTGCATACTGAGAACACAACAGTGTTACAATAATTGTATAAAAACAGAGTAGGCTCCAAACCGCTAAGGGACTAGTATCCCCCCATACACAATAAAGCAGTATCAGCTAGGTGGGGCACATATGGCAATAAAGGCATCCAGAACATATGTAGACACTCCAGACATCTAAAGGAGTGTGAGTCTGAATGCCACCCACATCAAGCGGAGACTGCACAGGGGAAGGGGGGGAAAAAAACACTGTTTAAAGTGCAAATGCAGAGAAAATCCTACTGACCCTGGTCTGGAACCGCCGCCCGACGATCGTTTCGCAGAATGCTTCCTCTTGGGGCCTACTAGACTACTCCATACTGATCTCCTATATACTCCAGGCATCCATAACCATCCAATCAACCCACACTCACTCAGCTGTCCATACTTAGACAGATCAGTAACTTCTAGTCATGGGGGACGTATCCAGCCAATGGTCAGTCGTGTTTAGTCTCGTCATCGGTCACCTGATCATACGGTATCAGCGCCGCCCATTCCTCTCTCCATGTCACATTCCGGCACCATTCAATCCTAAGTCCCGAACACTCCTCCATCCAGAGTCTCACTTCACCTTCATATCACTCCCACAGGTTACAGATGAGCGATCGTAGGTGGCCTTCAGATGATCCAGTGCCGTCACGCGATCCGCGTCATGTCTCAGCTGCAGGGCCGGTGGCGCCAGAGAGTGACGTCAACCCCTGTGTACACACCATGCCTCTGCATCAGCCTTGTTTCCTGGCAACTGAGTCATGAGGAGGGTCACATGATCGGACCAGTTGTATCCCACAGCTTTAAGTATTATTATTTCCGGACACAGCCCAGGGTCAGTTGTATATTATCAGCGCAAGTGCAAACATTTAAATATGGTGAAGATGATGCTAGTAAAGCTAGCTTATCATTAAGCATATATATATATGATGTATCAAAAATTCAATATTTACATATACATAAGATTGGAGTAAACGTCTCCAAATAATCAAAGTGACATGTGCATATACGAATAATTATTATCCTAACAATGTGAAAAAGCTGTAAATGAGATAGTATAAACAGCTACATAATGGCATTACTGCCATACCCCATGAATTAGGCAAAAAACACTCAAAATGAAGTGCTACAGTGTAAATTACATTTTCTTTGATGCCATGTAGTGTAAGTTGCATCCTCATAATACCACATAATATAAAATACACCATATTGGTGAATAAAGCTAGTGAGTGTACTTTTTTGGAGGTCAGGTGTTTGTCTACCATCATCGGATATGAACATGGAAGTATCCAAGCACCCGAGCCATTAGATTGAGAACTGGGATCCAATTGATGCTATACCGACCCCCACCTCCCATAACACCCCTGAGACCAGGTGTGTTCCGATACCATCAATAATCAAAGTGCCTGTGCATGTGTTCAAATGAAAAGTGAAAGACAGAAGCAAGAAGAGGTGTTAGAGAAAGTGCCAGTGCGCGTGCTATAAAGGAGATTTACATTGATGGTATCCAGAACCCAACTCGTCTATTCATATATCATCACCATAGGTGTGTGAGATCCAACACAGCATATGCCCCATTCGATCGATTCTCTGACTCCATATAGAGAGAAAAAACATAATGTGTGTCCTCAAGGACTTCCAAGGATGGGAGAGTCTAGACCACCTTAATCTTCTCCACGGCATTTTTCTTCATTTCTCTCTATTTTCCTATTTTCCTTTTCTTCCTTTTTTATATATCATTTCGCTTTTTCTCCTTTTTTCCTCTTTTTTCTCTCTTTGTGGGGTAGTTATACTGCCCTGGCATTTTAGGGGCCCTAATGCGTGAGAAGTAGTTTGAAATCCAAATGTGTTAAAAATGCCCTGTAACATCCTAAAGGTGCTCTTTAGAATGTGGGCCCCTTTATAGAGAGATATTTCTCTCACCCAGCATGGGTATATGTAAAAAAACACCCCAAAACACATTGCCCAACTTCTCCTGAGTACGGCGATAAAACATGTGTGACACTTTTTTGCAGCCAAGATGCGCAAAGGGGCCCAAATTCCTTTTAGGAGGGCATTTTTAGACATTTGGATCCCAGACTTCTTCTCATGCTTTAGGGCCCCTAAAATGCCAGGGCAGTATAAATACCCCACATGTGACCCCATTTTGGAAAGAAGACACCCCAAGGTATTCAATGAGGGGCATGGCGAGTTCATAGAAGATTTTTTTCTTGGGCACAAGTTAGCGGAAATGGATTTTTTATTTTTTTCTCACAAAGTCTCCCTTTCTGCTAACTTGGGACAAAAAGTTCAATCTTTCATGGACTCAATATGCCCCTCAGCGAATACCTTGGGGTGTCTTCTTTCCAAAATGGGGTCACATGTGGGGTTTTCATACTGTCCTGGCATTTTAGGGGCCCTAAAGCGTTAGAAGAAGTCTGGAATATAAATGTCTAAACAATTTTACGCATTTGGATTCCGTGAGGGGTATGGTGAGTTCATATGAGATTTTATTTTTTGTCACAAGTTAGTGGAATATGAGACTTTGTAAGGAAAAAAAAAGAAATCAATTTCCGCTAACTTGTGCCAAATAAAATTCTGAATGGAGCCTTACAGGGGGGTGATCAATGACAGAGGGGTGATCCGGGAGTCTATATGGGGTGATCACCACCCTGTCATTGATCACCCCCCCTGTAAGGCTCCATTCAGACGTCCGTATGTGTTTTGCGGATCCGATCATGGATCCGTAAAACACATACGGACCTCTGAATGGAGCCTTACAGGGGGGTGATCAATGACAGGGGGGTGATCAATGATAGGGTGGTAATCAGGGAGTCTATCTGGGGTGATCACCCCCCCTGTCATTGATCACCCCCCCTGTAAGGCTCCATTCAGACGTCCGTATGTGTTTTGCGGATACGATCCATGGATCCGTGGATCCATAAAACACATACGGACGTCTGAATGGAGCCTTACAGGGGGGTGATCAATGACAGGGGGGTGATCAGGGAGTCTATATGGGGTGATCACCCCCCTGTCATTAATCAGTAAGGCTCCATTCAGACGTTCGTATGTGTTTTGCGGATCCGCAAAACACGGACACCGCGGATCCGCAAAACACATACGGACATCTGAATGGAGCCTTCCAGGGGGGTAATCAATGACAGGGGGGTGATCAGGGAGTCTATATGGGGTGATCAGGGGGTTAATAAGGGGTTAATTAGTGACGGGGGGGTGTAGTGTAGTGGTGTTTGGTGCTACTTTACAGAGCTGCCTGTGTCCTCTGTTGGTCGATCCAAGTAAAAGGGACCACCAGAGGACCAGGTAGCAGGTATATTAGACGCTGTTATCAAAACAGCGTCTAATATACCTTTTAGGGGTTAAAAAAAATCGCATCTACAGCCTGCCAGCGAACGATCGCCGCTGGCAGGCTGTAGATCCATTCACTTACCGGCCGATCCTGTGAACGCGCGTGCCTGTGTGCACGCTTTCACAGGAAATCTTGCGTCTCGCGAGATGACGCGCCGGTGCGTCCAGGAGGAATTACAGGGCCGCCGCAAAGACGCATCCCTGCGTGCGGCGGTCCTGTAGTGGTTAAAGGGGGTATGTCCTACCATTTATATTGATGAGATGACCTATCGTCAGGATAAGTCATCGATATCTGAGCGGTGGGGGTCCAACACCCGACATCCCCCGCGATCAGCTGAAGAGGAGGCGGCACTTCATGCGAGCACTGCGTCCTGTTCATTGTACTGCCCGCCATCTCGGAAGTTACGGTGGTGCAGTGTAATGACAAATACTCGCTCCATTTACTTATAATAACACTACGCCATTGGTGCAGAGGAGTATGCATAGCGTAGTGAGTAGGAAGCAGCGCTCACATGGAGCACCACCAGGGGTGCCGGGTGTCGGACGATAGGTCATTAATATAAATGGCAGGACAACCCCTTTAAGGCGAATCTGTCACAGAAGTGCGAGCCGACTGACCCGAGACAGGGAAACAGAGGCAAATATGCCAATGGGGAGACGTATGTAAAGGTGCAGTTATATTTGCCCCAGCATTATTACTAGCATGTACAAGCACTCATGGAAGTACGGTGCCACCTTTTTGATGATCTGGAGGGCACTTGCTCTTGCTGAATTGGTCAGATGTACAATGCAGGGTGAAGAATCCCTTGCTGACATTCGGAGGCGCTCTCAATGAATCATGGGCTTACTGAGAGGCATGGTTCTTCTCATGCTGTGCTGCTTTTCATGACAGGTCCACCTTAAATACCACCCATTAAAGTTTTTATGTCTTTTCTAATAAGCTTCATTACTTTTTTTAACTTTAGAAATCTATATGTAAAACAGGGGTTGGTCTGATCAAAATAAATCGAAACTCGTATCCAAAATGAAGGTGTTGCAGCAAGGGAGAGATAATGGCTTTTCATTGAAAGTAATTGGTGCTTCAGATCACTGAGCTGGCTGCAAAAATGCCACTGATGAGGTCTGCAGCAGTTAGCACTGTCTTCTATAATGCCCAATTAAACACAACACTCTCATAAAGGGAAAAAATGACCGCCATCAACAAGTTTGCACTCAGCCAAATGAAAAGATTTACACATTTCTCTCCAGCAATGTCCTCCGCTGGGTTTTGAATAGTAAAAACTACTCGTGTTAAGATAAACTGTGCACATGGTTTGTAGGTGTGTAATTGCTGTATATGTTCAGTGTATAAATATAAGTCATGGATGACAGATGAGCGAAAATCACTGAATGTCAGAGGAATAGCTTGATTTTAGCTTGCAATAAACAAAAACATTTACGGGGTTAACGGGGTTGTTCCGTAGAGGAAAACTCTTTACAAATAGCTTCAAGTTAGAGAAAAAATAAATAAAAATTAGCCATACTTACCTTCTCTGGTCCCTGTAAGTTACTGTTCCAATGCTTATTTAGTCTCTGTTGGTTGCCACTTCCTGGTCTGGTCCCAACGTACAGCTATAGCCTAGAGATGTCCCCTCAGCAAACCCTTTGTTGAGCAGGCATCTCCAGGCGTTTCTTGCACATTGATAGCAGACCAGCAGGGAGTTGTAGGGGATAGGTAAGGGTAAGCATCCCTTCTTTTATTCTACTTGCCTTGAGCAACCCCTTCAAGATAATATGAATCTTATAATATAGAAATTCCAATATCCCAGCTTTTATCTGGTTCATATAGAATTTATTGTCCCATTGCAAAGTGTTTATCTTTTTTTCTTTTTTTTTTAGGTTGAATGCCATATTAAAGAGGTTTTACGAGATTCATATATTGTTGACTCTATCTTTAAGATATATTATTAGTATCATATTGACAAGGGACCAATCAGCATTTTGAGGAGGCCTCTTCAACGCTTACCAAGCACAGCGCCATCCATTATATAGTATGCTTGGTATTGTCCATGCTTAGAACTGAAGTTACTGATGTAGGAAGAGCCTTGCGGCTTCTTCAAACAGCTGATTGGCGAGAGTCCCAGAAAGCAGACCCCCGCCTACCTGATCCATCTATCTATCCATCTATTTATCTGTCTGTTTATCCATCCTCTTGTCCATCTGAATATCTGTCTACACACACACTAAGCATATTTATTGGCATAACCTTTAAATTGCTTACTAATGTATTCATAGCACCGGGCACGATACATCGTAGATAAACAAATCTCCCTAATTGAAGGATATTTGTACCCTAGGCCATTCTCCAGCCATTTCCTTTATACATTAATAAAAACAATTGGTGTTTCATGTAAAATAAAGAAAATGTCAGCCTACACACTGCAAGCTTTAAATGAAGGAGATAGGCAGTCAATATGCTCAGTGATTTATGCTTTTGTGATCAGCAGTACGTGAACGTTCCTTGATTCCTGTTACCATTTATTTTTTAACACATTTTTTTTCTTTTTTTTTAAAGATAAAATGGTCATAAATTTTACCATGCAAAGAGCTTACTTTCCTCTTGGCAATTACAAGTTTATTGATATTTCTTTTTTCTTGCTTGCATTAGAAAGACAAATTCCAGGTTTAGTGTGATAAATAAAATATCTATTTTGACCTTAATATGAGTTATTCAGAGAACATGTATTTGGGCTAAATTGGACCTATGAAAAGCTGAATTTATTTCCTTCCTTCCTTACTTCCTACAGGGCCTTTTGCCGGTAGAATTTGCTTCGGAATCCACACCAAGAAGCTGCCGACACTAAATCTACCTTCCATTGTTTTCAATGGGAGTCCATGCTGCACTTGATGCTGTCATGGTTTATAGCCGCGACTAAACCAAGATACGACGTATCCGTTCTTGGCGCAGTGTCCAGGTTGCCGCAACTGGAAAGGGTGTCAGCTCGTGGTTATGCTTCATTCTATGAGTCTAAACCGCAAGTGGATCCACTGCATTCAAATATAGAAACTGTGGGAGAAACAGCAGCGGTTTGTCTTAGAATTCCCCGTTGATTTTGCCTTTGCAAAATCCACCTTGTGAACTAGCCCTAAGTGTACGTATGAAAAGTACATTGGTTATACATTTGTATATTTTGGGATTTGTTCTTATTTGTAGGTCAGCTTTGAAACATTTACAAGGCTTGATAAAGGCCTGTTTACACCTAGTGATAATCATTACAAGTAGTTTGTTATAGAGCAATGTGCACAAACACATTAACAATAGGCAATTGTTTATTTATACAATAGTCAAAATTAGAGTTGAGTGAACACCTGGATGTTCGGGTTCGACGGGTTCGGCGGAACGTCACCAAAAAGTTTGAGTTCGGGACCAAAACTTGACCCCGAACCCCCAAGTCAATGGGACCCAAACTTTTGAGCACTAAAATGGCACTATAAATGTAATGGAAAGGGCTAGAGGGCTGCAAATGCCAGCAAAATGTGGTTAAGAGCATGGCAAGTGTTCTGCAAACAAATGTGGATAGGGAAATGACTTCAAATAACATAAAATACGTAAAAATAAAAAATAATAATCTTGATCTAGGAGGACGAGGTCCATATGGAGTAGGAGGTTGAGGAGGCAGTGGATGTGGCGGTGTAGATGGAAGTGGCGGTGGAGGAGGAGGAGGTAGCCTACACTGGTTTTTGGTTTTAAATTTTATTTAATTTTTTTTAATTTAAGGTACACCCCAAAACATTGGAAATATAACCTGTGATAACCCCCTCCAGTCGTGCTAAACACACCTTCAGACAATACACTGACTGCAGGGCAGGCCAGCACCTCCAAGGCGTAATGGGCAAGCTCAGGCCATGTGCCCAATTTGGAGACCTAGAAGTTGCAAGGGGCAGAACTATCAGTCAGTTTGTGTAGGCGTGTGCAAACATATTGCCCCACCATGTCGCACGTCGCACGTCCCTGTGATGTTCACGATCCAATTGGATATCTGCTCTATCAACTTTCGATGTTATTTTCTGCGCATAAGATGTTGAACATGGTTAGCGGCGAATCAGGGTTACACATCGGAGAGGGAGCGTGAGAAAGAGAGACCACGTCCAAGGGAGGTTAATTGTTTGAAATTAAATATGATCGGGCGGAAAAGTGGGACAAATTATTAAAGCGCAAATTTGGGACAATTTGTTAAAGTTTAAGCATTAAATGAAGGAGGGGGCGCGCATCAATTAAAGAAGAATTTTTGAAATGGAATTCCCTGTCACCTAGGCAGAACAGGGGTTTGTATACGGCAAAATTGGCAAAATGTCACCTGACAATGTAACAGATTTTTTTTAGATTTATATTCCTGTTACCTATGCAGAGCAGGGATTTATTCACGTCAAAAATGGTCAAATGTTACCAGAAAAATTGCAACAGACAAATTTGTGAAATATTTTTACCTATCTACTAGGTACAGCAGGGGTTTATCACACCCAAAAATTGGTGAATTTCACCCGAATATGTAACAGACAAATTAGTGAAATGTTACCTGTCTACTAGGTAGAGCAGGGGTATATCACAGCCCCAAAAAATTGAATTTCACTCGAATATGTAACAGAAAAATTTGTATTTTTTTTTTACGTGTCTACTAGGTATAGCAGTGGTATATCACACCCAAAAATTGGTGATTTTCACTCAACAAATTAGTGAAATGACATAAAATAAAATACATACAAATTTTTATTTTTTTACTTGATTTATGAGGTGGAGTTCCATATGGAGTAGGAGTTTGAGTAGGCGGTGGACGTAGCGGTGTAGGTGGAAGCGGCAGTAGAGGAGGATGATGTAGCCAACACTGTTTTATGGTTATAAATTTATTTTAATTTTGTAATTTTTTTTTATTAGGGTACACTCCAAAAGAGTGTGAAATATCCAAAATACAACAATGAGCAATTGCGCTATAGTATAATAATGGCTGGTTAAGGCAGGTATACATGTCCATTCTGCACAAGGGGGCAGACCCGTCATTCAGTACGTGTAGGCGTGTGCACACATACTGTTCCACCATGTTGCTGAAATGCTTCCTCCTGCTTAGACGTTCCATATCAGCTGGTGGTGCTGGTTGTTGTGGCGTGCTGACAAAGCTTTTCCACATTTCGGCCATGCTAACCCTGCCTTCTGAGGTGCTGGTGGTGCCCCAGCTGCGTGGGCGACCTCTTCCTCCTCCTCCTCTGCCTTCGCCTTGTGCTTCCACTGTGCCCCCGATGGCAGGTGGGAATGCCACCAGCAGCGCGTCTACCAGAGTGCACTTGTACTTGCGCATCTTACGATTACGCTCCAGTGACGGAATTAGGGATGGTACGCTGTCCTTGTAATGGGTATCCAGCAGCATGGCCACCTAGTAATCAGCACAAGTTAGAATGTGGGCAACTCGGTGGTTGTTGCGGAGACACTGCAGCATGTAATTGCTCATGTGTGCCAGGCTGCCCAGAGGCAACTAGAAGCTGTCCTCTGTGGGAGGTGTATTGTCTGTGTCCTCTGTATCCCCCCACCCACCAGTGATGGCCATGAGCTGGTCTGGGTGCCATCCTGCTGTGAACACGGTTCCTTTTCCTCCATCTCCTCATCCTCCACCTCGTCATCCTCCAGAACTGTGCCCTGACTGGACAATTGTAAATGACTGGACGGAAACCTTATGAAATGATCCCTCTTCTTCCTCCTCCTCCTGGGCCACATCCTCTTCCATCATAGCCACCAGCGTTTTTTCAAGGAGGCTTAGAACGGCATTATCAGCACTGGCCATGTTGGTGGAGTACTCGAAACAGCGCAACAAGGAAAACAGGTCTCGCTTAGAGGCCCAGTCATTGGTGGTGAAGTGGTGCTGTTCCGCACAGCGACGCACTCGTGCGTGCTGCAGCTGCAACTCCACTATCACCTGCTGCTGCTCGCACAGTCTGGCCAGCATGTGCAAGGTGGAGTTCCACCTTGTGGGCATGTAGCATATGAGGCGGTGAGCGGGAAGGCCGAAGTTACGCTGCAGCGCTGACAGGCGAGCAGCAGCAGGGTGAGAACGCCGAAAGCGCGCACAGACGGCCCGCACTTTATGCAGCAGCTCTGACATATCGGGTTAATTTTTAAGGAACCTCTGCACCATGAAATTCAGCACATGCGCCAGGCAAGGGATGTGCGTCAAATCGGCTAGTCCCAGAGCTGCTACGAGATTTCGCCCATTATCGCACACCACCAGGCCAGGCTTGAGGCTCACTGGCACCAACCACTCATTGGTCTGTTGTTCAAGGCCCGTCCACAGTTCCTGCGCGGTGTGGGGTTTGTCCCCTAAACAGATAAGATTTAAAACTGCCTGCTGTTGTTTACCCCTGGCTGTGCTGATGTTGGTGGTGAAGTGTTACGCTGACCGGATGAGGAGCTGGTAGAGGATGAGAAAGCAGAGTAGGAGGAGCAAGCAACAGGAGGCAAACTGAAGCGCCCTGCAGTCCTCGGTGGTGGAAGGAAATGCGCCAAACTGCTATCCGCCTCAGGCCCAGCCGCCACTGCATTTACCTAGTGTGCTGTTATGGAGATATAACATCCCTGACCGTGCTTACTGGTCCACGTATCCGTAGTTAGGTGGACCTTGCCACAGATGGCATTGCCCAGTGCACACCTGATTTTGTCCCCCACTTGGTTGTTCAGGGAAGGGATGGCACGCCTGGAAAAGTAGTGGCAGCTGGGCACGACATACTGTGGGACAGCCACCGCCATAAGGCTTTTAAAACTCTCCGTCTCCACCAGACGGAATGACAGCATTTCAAAGGCCAGTAATTTTGAAATGCTGGCATTCAGGGCCAGGGATCGTAGGTAGGTGGGGGGGGGGGGACTTCCTCTTCCGCTCCAGTGTTTGGGAGATGGAGAGCTGAACACTTCCGTGGGACATTGTGGAGATACTTGGTGACCCAGGTGGCGGTGTTGCTGGCAGATCCTCTGTTTGCGGGGTGGCAGGTGGCACTGTCACTCCAGAGGTGGATGAAGAGGCCGAGACTGCAGAGAACAGCAGGCAGGATGAGCCAGAGACCTTTCTTAGTTTATGAGGTGTCTACTCCACTTCAGCTCGTGCTTTGCACTTAGATGCCTGGTCATGCAGGTTGTGCTCAGGTTTAGAACGTTTATGCCTCGCTTCAGCCTCTGATTGGACAGCGTGCAAACCACTCGTGTCTTCTCGTCAGCACGTTGTCTGAAGAACTGCCACGCCAGGGAACTCCTTGGAGCTGGCTTTGGTGTGCTCGGTCCCTTGCTGCGGTGGGCAGTAGTAGGCGTACTGTCTAGGGGACAGTAAGCTCTTCTGCTGTGCTGGTGGCTCTGTGCGACCACCGCCTCTTCCTCCGAACTACACAGGTCACTCGCATGACCTTGATTCCATGTGGTGTCGAGGACCTCATCGTCCTCCACATCCTCTTCCACCCAGTCTTCACCACTGTCCTCCTTGTCGTCCTGCACATTTTCGAAAGCCACAGCAGTTGGCACCTGTGTTTCGTCATCATCCGAGACATGCTGCGGTGGTCCTCCCATGTACTCATCTTGAAACATAAGTGGTTGGGCATTGGTGTTCTCATTCTCTTCCACTTCTGGGGCAGGGCTAGGTGGATGGCCCTGGGAAACCCTGCTAGCAGAGTCTTCAAAAAGCAGAAGACACTGCTGCATGACTTGGGGCTCAGCTTGGCTGATTTGCAAGGGGGTGAGATGAAATACTGATGGACATCGGCTGCAGGTGCCAACTCTGATCTTTCAGCAGGAGACTGGGTGGGAGACAATGTAAAGGAACTGGAGGCACTGTCAGCAACAGTTGCACAGAACTTGCATAAAATGTCCTCCGCCTCCCACCTAACTAACAGACAGATAAAAGTTATTTTTCTGGGTCACTGGGCTCAGGTCAGGGTAAAAGATTGTGCACTGCACCCACAAAACAAAATCTAGGTAGATCGCTGAGTTAACAAGCACTTCTGATAACTGATTCTTTCCTATTCTCTCCCTCACAGCAGCAGCATCCTCTCCCTACACTAATAACAGCAGAGTGACATGCAGCTCTATGTGACTCCAGCTTATATAGAGGCTGGGTCACATGCTGCACTGGCCAAACACAGCCATGCCATTAGTAGGCATGGCTGTGACGGCTTCTAAGGGCACACGAGTTAAACGCTTGTTGATTGGCTGCTCTGCAGCCTTTCAAAAAGCGCCATTAACTCGCCAAACACCAAACCCAAACTTTTACTGAAATGTTCGGGTTCGGGTCAGGGGTCCAAAAATCCTAAAGTTCGGTACGAACCCAAACTTTACAGTTTGGGTTCGCTCAACCCTAGCCAAAATTGATACATTGAAACATTATCATTTGTAATATCAGTAAATGTCATTTGTCTGATTGTCCTACATTTGCAGTACATATGCCCCTACAACTTGCATTATATAGTCATAGTACTGATTGAAATGTCATACTTGTAACTACACATGATTTAAGTTTTTTTGCCCAATTCAGGTTAGAGCAGGGCTGGCCAACCTGCGGCTCACCAGCTGTTGCAAAACTACAACAGCTCTCAGTCCACAGCAGGGCATGGTGGGAGTTGTAGTTTTACAACAGCTGGAGAGCTGCCAGCCTTGTCTTCACTGTTAGTTAATTCATGAGACTAGGTGAATGTATTTATAGAATCATCTTCTACTACAGATTTTTTAAACTATCAATCTGTTCATTGCTAATTTGAGAAATTAACACTTGTAAATGTAGTTTAAACCTTGGTGATTAGTGCTAAATATTATATGATGCTCCCAATCTACTGGACTTTTATTAGGGAGGTTTCTCGGTGTGACTATAGCATGCAGTCCACCAGAATATGTACGCTGTAGGATATGGTCTACTGCAAACAATAGTAGCACTGGCTGGTTTAACTGCTGGAACTCTGTCTCTGTTGATTTAATATCCAGAATTGTGGTGACCAGGTTCATTCTTCCAAAGTGGATCTCTCCAACTCGGTACTGGGCTACAGCTCTGGCTGATAACCTTTAGTGAGTGAGAAAGGACCCCAAAGGGCAATACAAATTATGGGCCAGCCAATAGCATTTAGGATATCTGACAAGGGAAGGAAAGTCACCACAGCCTGGGAATCGGGCCTCTCAGAGGAAAGCGTCACTAGAATGATTGGCACCCAGTGGCGGGTAAAGGTCTACACACTTAAGAAACTATTACACCAGCAGATTTCATACAGATCATACAAGCCCTGGAAATAGATGACAGAGCTCTTTACCCCAGTCTCCCATATACTCACATACCCCCTGTCTCCTTCTGGTACATAGACATCTCTTTTTGCTATCTTCTCACTCAGAATGCCCCTTATCTTTCTGTTAGCTTTAGTTAGTAACACAAAGCTGAACACTGATCGTACAGAGGGCGTAGCCAGCAATGTTACACACTCAGGGGCAAACTGGCCATATACCCTCTAGGGGGCCATTGGCTGGGTACATAACAATCTGACACACTTAGCATTAATTGTCAGGTACTTATGCCGCTAGCTGGCACAGGTGCTCTCCTGAATTCAGCTGTATTGCCGTCCTCAGGACAGTGATACAGTTGAATACTGTGATGTGAGTGTCAATATTTTTTGCTGTAGAGAAAAAGGTTTCTGGTCAGGCGCAAAACACATAGGATCCAATCCGTCTCTTATAGGTGAAACTTCTTTAATTGCATAGGAAATGTAAAACAACGTGTTTCGGGGCTCAAAGTGTCCCCTTCATCAGGTTAACAATAGTCACAGTAGATAATGTAAATACAGGTATATAAAGGTGCAAAAAAACCGCCAAAAAACGGATTACCTGAGAGCTGCCCACAGATGGGAGGGGCTAAGCTACAGGTAGTGTGTCATAGATGGACATATAATTAGTCAAACTATACATATAGTCACAAAATATAGTTGCAGCCCATCATTGATGATAATCCAGGGGGATATATTCCAAATAATCTGTGGTTATCCCTTAGTTTTAGTTTGGTTAGAAGCGGAGTGTCAGAGTCACATGACCGCAGTGATGTGGTCATGTGATCGGAGCAGAGCGGCTCCTGTGTACGGCGCTCGGCCCATCTATCTTACTTGTACGGGCGCCCGGTCATGTGATCGCAACCCTCGCGATCACATGGCCAGTGTCCATGACTACAGGGACGCCGCTCTACGGAGTATGCGCTCTCACTGTACACACAGAGGGCGGCTGTTTAGGTGAAAGCAGAATGGTGATCGAAATCTATTCAACTGTTGGGAATGGTAATAGGGGGGGGGGGGGGATCAAGGACAATGGGCTTAGTATAGTAATAAAATGCTGTACTATAGGTTTATCCGCACTTAGTATGAAAAGTACATATATTGACCAGGTAGATCTACATATAAATACATATATAGAGAAAGATAAAGATAAAAAGGAAAATGAATATAAATAGATAGATATATATATATATATATGAGAAAATGATGCGCTCAAATGATTAAATCTATATAAATAATGAATAAAAAATGAATTAAAAATGAATAAAAAGGGTATATGTATTATTGCTAAAGGAACTAATAGCCATGAGGACCGTTTTTTTGCCTTGGGGTAAATATATATCTCAACGTCATAAACCATGTATATTGAAAAATATATACATAAATGGAAAAACGCATATAAAAATATATATAGATAAATATACAATGCATAAAAACATATATAAAAAAAATACATATATAAAAAAATATACACATATATATATAAAAAATATATATAATATAAAATATAAAATATATGTAAACTTCCTATAAATTAATCTCAAAAGCTTCATTGAGGCCATACGGATGCAAACTGTTCAACTTGAAGATCCAGTACATTTCTCTACGTCTAATGTGCTGGATATCTTTATGTAGGTGACACGGAATTTGTTTGATTGGGGTCACCTTAAATTCAGCTGAACTGCCCCCATGGTGTTCCGCAGCATGTCTAGATACACTATGTTTCCAAAATTTCTTCTTAATCTTAGATCTATGCGTGTTTACTCTATTCTGCAGTGTTTGGATCGTGCTCCCCACATACTGTAGGTTGCACGGACATTCTAGGAGATATATAACGTGACTAGATTCACAATTAATATATATTTTTATATGCGTTTTTCCATTTATGTATATATTTTTCAATATACATGGTTTATGACGTTGAGATATATATTTACCCCAGGGCAAAAAAACGGTCCTCATGGCTATTAGTTCCTTTAGCAATAATACATATACCCTTTTTATTCATTTTTAATTCATTTTTTATTCATTATTTATATAGATTTAATCATTTGAGCGCATCATTTTCTCATATATATATATATATATCTATCTATTTATATCATTTTCCTTTTTATCTTTATCTTTCTCTATATATGTATTTATATGTAGATCTACCTGGTCAATATATGTACTTTTCATACTAAGTGCGGATAAACCTATAGTACAGCATTTTATTACTATACTAAGCCCATTGTCCTTGATCCCCCCCCCCCCCCCTATTACCATTCCCAACAGTTGAATAGATTTCGATCACCATTCTGCTTTCACCTAAACAGCCGCCCTCTGTGTGTACAGTGAGAGCGCATACTCTGTGCCTCCGTAGAGCGGCGTCCCTGTAGTCATGGACACTGGCCATGTGATCGCGAGGGTTGCGATCACATGACCGGGCGCCCGTACAAGTAAGATAGATGGGCAGAGCGCAGGCGCCGAGCGCCGTACACAGGAGCCGCTCTGCTCCGATCACATGACCGCATCACTGCGGTCATGTGACTCTGACACTCCGCTTCTAACCAAACAAAATCTAAGGGATAACCACAGATTATTTGGAATATATCCCCCTGGATTATCATCAATGATGGGCTGCAACTATATTTTGTGACTATATGTATAGTTTGACTAATTATATGTCCATCTATGACACACTACCTGTAGCTTAGCCCCTCCCATCTGTGGGCAGCTCTCAGGTAATCCGTTTTTTGGCGTTTTTTTTGCACCTTTATATACCTGTATTTACATTATCTACTGTGACTATTGTTAACCTGATGAAGGGGACACTTTGAGCCCCGAAACGCGTTGTCTTACATTTCCTATGCAATTAAAGAAGTTTCACCTATAAGAGACGGATTGGATCCTATGTGTTTTGCGCCTGACCAGAAACCTTTTTCTCTACAAGCATCCTTTGGGGGATTGGGCATCCGATCCCAAAGACACCTCTTCTGCGGCTGCATCCACGGATCCGGAAAGTCTCTCATTTACTTACATACCTACAATAGAGTTGTGTCTATTATTGCACAACCTAAAAAGGTGAGCACCTTAAAACTTGTATAACAATTAAGTTTTCATTGAACCTATTACCCTATTGTGCGCCCCCCATACCCCTTCTTTTGTCTTTTTGTTCCCCTCATGACCGAGGGGTACTCTAGACTCGCCTGTGGTTATCAAGAATATTTTTTGCTGAACTGTAGTATTTGGTTCTGCTGAGGCAGTATTTTGTGCCGCACTAAGGTTCTGTTGTCCCGACTTCTGTCAATTCGGATCTGCCTACAACATAGGGCCACCTATAGTTTTTCTTCCCAGGGCCACTTTAAGTTCCCAGTCCACCCCTGTACACAGTTCTCTCTGTGATTGAGAAAATAACTTTATCGGTGTTCAGGAGCACACCTTCCCTAAGCACGGGGCGTCATTCAGCCATGCAACTTTGCTGCCATGCAGCCTAAGGGGTATGGATACATGACTATCTAGACTGTGATGTCCACACCAATCCATATTGTGAATAGGAAATGTCTGCTATATAATGCACGTCCAATAGAAATCATGAGAGATCTAAGTATGATTCAAATAATGGGACCATGCAGGATTTTCCACAGGTCAGACAGGCCCTGTGGGCTAGTATGACCCAGCTTGTGTAGCTCAAAAAAAAGCCATGACTTCTACACTCTGGTAATTAGCAACAGGCCAAATATTGAAGTCCCTGTTCTCAGCATATTACCAGATTTCTCTGTCGCCTTGAGCAACAGTGTAATAAATGTTTCAACTACAAATCCAAGGAAGTACAGAAATTCTCGTAGGCTCTGTACGGATAGCAGGAGCTGAAATCTGAGATTAATTCCTGCTGATACTGCAGACTGCACAACTCTATTTTTTTCGCCATCAATTAACACCATTTGTTAAACTGATGTACTGTTTCCTTCTTTGATAAGTGAACTTGCACGGAATTGTGGAAGAACTTATGATTCTTTGTCAGATACCAGATGTAAATGTTACATTAAGTCAAATGAAGGCTGTAATTTGTTTTTGTAATTATCTGAATTAATATCAATGTAAACATAACTGGGAAGAATGTGACTCGGTTTTCACCAGCCGTGACTCTTACGTGTAAAACCCTAAAGTAAATTCAGCTCCAGTGTCTGAATGTCAGCCCAGAAACATCAGATTTGAAAGCGCTAGTAAAGATATTCCTGCAATGTTAATTGACCTCTTGCTTTTAGAATAAATATTGTGTGAGTTGATCTAAAGTCAAGATTGACCTAATGCTGAGGAGTAAGACTTCACAGACAGGGAAGGTTACACTTCTACAAAAGCCCAAACTCTTGAACGGTAACAAGGGAATTAAATAAAGATGTGAATGTTAAACTAATAGTTTCTTGTCTTGGCTGCGTGATGGTGGAGGAAAAAACAAGACATTTTGACTCGGAATGAGCAGAACAGGCTGTTTTGACTGTAAAGTGAATGTTTCTTTGCTACAGGTGAGCCTTCATACCTCCACCATCATAATATAATTCCATGTAGGGGGAGATTTATCTAGACTGGCATTTCCTAAGCCAGTCTTGATTCCCCTGGGCACTTGAGTGAGATGTGGCTAATTTCTTAAAAGGCTGATGCCTCTTAATTAGTTAAGATTAATTAATTAATTAGGAGCATCTGGAGCCCTCCACAGACAGAAACTCAAATCTATACCAGCTAGGGGCTGGCGTAGACTTGAGCTATAAATTAAACCAGTTCCTAGTTTGAATTATAACTAATCTGGTGACCCGCGAAGGCTCCGCTCCTTCCCACTAAGCCCTACCCCCTTTTCTCGCCAAGTTTAGAGAAGTGCAAATTATGGCATAAATATGGTGTATGGCAACATTTTTAAGTGGTTTTAAGAACTGTGTCTTCCACATGATTCTCATGTTGCATTGCATATGCATATTTGCTTCACTCATTTTATGCTCTACAGGCTTATGAAAGAGAACATTGTGATAAGCATGGGGCATTATGGCTAACAAGGGTGCCATTTTGGCTGGAATGGAGGTCTGTCATTTTTTAGCTGGCATATAGTGCATTTAGAACATTATGGCTTACATTCTCTGCATTATAGATTGTGGACATTCCAACTGTTATGGGGGCTTTGTAGCTGACTTGGGGGTATTGCGGTTGTCAGGGGGCTTAATGCTAGCACTCGGGGAGCATTGTGGCCGGTGGAGGTTATAAAGGGAAGTAAGGATATTGTGGCTTGCATAGGTGGCTTGGTGGCTTGCATGGATGTTATTGTGGCTCATTCTATGGTGGAGATTTATCAAACTGTTGTAAAGAAGGGCTTAGTTGCCCATAGCAACCAATCAGATTCCACCATTCATTTTCCACAAATTCATTGGAAAAATTAATTCCCCCTCCCCAAAAAATGGAAGGTGGAGTCTTATTGGTTGCTATGGGCAACTAAGCCAGTTCTACTTTACCAGTTTGATAAATCTCCCCCTATGTGTTTTGGGACTGGCCTGCAAGGCTTTATGGATTAATACGAGAGACTAAATATATTGGAGCTGCTATTGGGGCATTATAGCTGCAATGTAATTTGCGCGTATTGTGCGCACAATACAGGCATGGCTCAATTTTGCTACATTTTTCAAGCTGCTAGAAGTTTCCTGAGACTGGAGAAAATGGTTGGCAGCAACTTTCGTGACTGTGCGGAAGAACTCCTGATGGAGTGCTCCAATATATTTGCGATTGCGCAAATCTGCACTAATGATGCGCATATTTTTGGCGCAATACGTGCAACTTTACATTTTATCAGGTCTGAGTAGATATTACTGATTGGTGCACTAAGTATTGTTGTGACATCACAGCACTATGTCTGTAGCATGTATGTATGGACAGCAGAGAAACAGTAA
Source organism: Bufo gargarizans (assembly GCF_014858855.1). Lineage (NCBI taxonomy): Eukaryota > Metazoa > Chordata > Amphibia > Anura > Bufonidae > Bufo > Bufo gargarizans. The sequence continues at coordinate 223,837,794 of NC_058082.1, read as the reverse complement.
TTCCTATCACACTACCTAACACCCTGCACTGGAACCTATCTGCTACACTATATCGCTATCTAACCTACACTGACTATCTCCCACTAACTATCTGTATTATATATATGAGCTAACTAACTATCTAGTGTAATTGAATAAGGAATAGGATCCAGATGAAAGCACAGAGCACAGCAATGACACTGCTGTCTCTCAGAACTGCAAAAAATGGCTGCTGGGGAGTTTCCTATACAGTAAGGGGCAGGCAACTTTCCAATTGGATGTTGCTAAGCTCTGACAAAGATATTGCAGCCTTCTCATTGGCTCACCAGTAAGAACCAGTAGTACTGATGAAAAAAAAAAATAGAGAATATTTGCAATTACGAATATATATCACTATATTCTAGATTATTGCGAATTCACAAAGTGCCGATATTCGCGATAAAAATTAGCACTCAGCACTATTAAAGAACCAATGAAGCACTGTTGAAATTGAGTTCTCATCAGAATGATAAGATAAATCTTCTAAAATATAGTAAATGTGCTTGGTGAGAAGTTGGGTGAATCATTAAGAGTTGATGCATTGTAATGTGTTACCAGGGAGGGATGGAGAAGTAATGTGTTATTATGAGCATAAAGGTGTGGAGAAGGGTGATGAGTGACTAGGTGAGATTGTACTATGAAGAGTCATGACCAGTATAATATATGAATCTTTTATAAAGGCAGAAAATATTAATCTTCCTAGTTGTAGGTTGTCTTTGCTACACTGTGTCAATTCTACGTACTCGACTCCGCGCAAGTTAAAGTGCATTGGAGACTCATCAAATTAGTAAATTCTAGCCATGTGAATCAGGAGAGGGAAACCGTGCCATTTAGGCTTCTTCATTTTCGGAAAGATTATGTGGAACCAAGTTAAAATAATGGAAATAAAAATGGGAAAATCAAATATATTGAGCGTTAAATGCAATAAACCCCAGGATTGTTCCTTTATGACGCTCCTGTGCAACGTGAGAGCCCTTTTATTGTGCCTATGGTGAGCTGCATGGTTATGACAAATTCCAGCTGTCGAGCCTAATAGCTATTACTTGAGTCATTACCAGTCTGTATTAATGACTGATTTTCCGACACCTTTTGTTCTTCACCAATGCAGCATTTGTCATATGATACGCAGTTACAAGAGGGATCATTTGTATAGCATGTAATTTGCAATGCCATGATGCGTCTGCCATTGTAAATGGCCTGATCGTTATGCAAATAATGGAAAAGTCATGTTGTTAGTCTGTTTATTGTGAAGCTGATCATCAGTAAAAGGGTATTCGTTATTGGGACCTGGAAACCTGCAGTCCTATATTAAAAACAGATACACGCTGTGCGCTCTCTGCATATGGAACCTGAAATAAATGGAAGATCAGGTTTCCAAAGTCTGTTAGAATTCACAGTCTTATGATGAGTGATGGTCTTTTTAAAAATCTATGTCAGAAGGTAAAGTTTAATCAAAAATAATTTTTGGTATGTCCAACTTGTTTATCTCACAAATTCCCAGAGGTGGAACGGTGCTCTGTTTAACCATTCAGTGCCAAAGGGGCTTACATGTTATTAAAGGTAAAAAGCCATCGAATATAAGAACCATTTTTTGTTTCTTGACAGAGGGATCGTGAACTGCGCAGACCATTGTTTCCATCTGTTTTTCTTGATAAGAGTGAAATAATGCTTGTTACCCGACAATATATGTGGTGATGTGAGAATCATTGTTCTCCGTTCCAAAGGCTCTGGGAAATTTCAAAATATGCCACTTTATTGATACAGAACCTAGATTTGGGGAGAGAAAAAGAGGAAGTCAGTCCCTTTACACAGGAAGCCTGTGTGTGCTAATATACTCAGAATGGAGAATGCTTGGATGTATTATATGGCGATTTGAATATTAATCTAATGACCTGAGAAGTAACACAAGCTAAGTACAATTTGCACAGCCTAAAGAACATCTGTCTGCAGATTTGTATCTATGAAACTGGCTGACCTGTTGCATGTGCGCTTGGCAGCTGAAGACATCTGTGTTGGTCCCATGTTCTTATGTGCCCGCATTGCTGAGAAAAATGATGTTTTAATATATGCAAATAAGCTTCTAGGAGCAATGGGGGCGTAACCGTTACACCTAGAGGCTCTGCTCTCTCTGCAACTGCTGCTCTCTCTACACTCTGATTGACAGGGCCAGGTGTGATGACGTTTTCACTGCCTGGCCTTGTCAATCAACGTGCAGAGGGCATGGCAGTTGCAAAGAGAGCAGATCCTCTAGCTGTAACGACAACACCCCTTGTTGCTCCTAGAGGCTCATTAGCACATATTAGAACATCATTGTTCTCAGTAATGCAGGCACATATGAACATGGGACCAACACAGATGTCTTCAGCTGCCAAGTGCACATACAACAGGTCAGCCAGTCTCATAACTACAAAGATGTCCTTTAAAGCAATATTCCAGTAATTTCCAGGTATCCCACTGATCACAGGAAAGAGGGGCCACATATCCTGCAGGGCCCCTCATAAACAAAGCAGAAGGTCGAGCATGTGCACTGCGACTCCAATCATCTGTATGGTGAGTGCTGTACTCAGCTATCTCTGGCAGTCCCATAGAGATGATGATGCAGAATGTGCTGCTCCATTCATTTCAAGGGGTCCTGCAGGGTATGGGGCCCCTGGTCATGTGATCTGTGAGGGCCTCAGCAGTAGGGATCTCATGCATCTAATAGTTGTGGGTAGGGGATAACTTGAAACTACCAGAATACCTATTTCATTTGTATGGAATCATGTTAGTAAAATGGAAATACAGTATATATAATATGCGAGAATTTAGTGTTTTACTGAGGTAATGATATATATGATTTTTAACAACAAGGATTTGCACATAGCTTAACATATCTTGTATGTAAACTATTTAATGCTCTTTACCTTCTGACTTTGGGGCTGTCTGCCCATTGACATGGCATTCACAACTATGGCATCCTGTATGATAGAGCCTGTGATGATAATTGCATGCTAGTGGTGAAAGGGTTAATTTACGCCTGATACTTACAGCCTGACAGAAGGTGGGGCTAAGAGGTCACTATACTCAGATGTATATGGTATATACTGCAGCATTTACTGACAAAAAGGTGCAAAAGTTTGACCTTAGAACTTTTATGCGGGTTCTCATTTAGGCCAGGTTCATTAAAAAAAAGTCTTGCAGGGTTCTTCTGGGGTTTAAGTATTGATGGCCTATCCTGAAGATAGGTCATCAATATTAGATCTGTGGGGCTTTGTGTTCCAGCACTCCAGCCAATCAGCTGTTTGGAGGGGCCACAGCGGATTCTTCATTACATACCAGACACAGTACCGTGCATTGCGTAGTAGCTGTCCCTGGTCTTGCTGCTCAGTCACTTGAATAGGACACAACTGTAGAAAGGCCATGTGACCAACAGAAGTGATGTCACCAAAGAAAAGGCTGCAGCACTCGCCAAAGCCATTAAAACAGCTGATGGGTGAGGGTTCAATGAGTCGAGCCACCACTGATCTGATATTGATGACCTATCCTAAGGTCATTGGCAGAACACAGAGCATTGATCTGGTGATAGAGATCAGGAAGGAGACATACAGGAGTGCAACACTGTAGAGTGCTTTGTCCTATCTCACTGTAGAGCATTGATCAAACATATAGAGGATCGAACATGTTGAAATCTTTCTTTTTCTTGGTATTGGCCATCAAGCATCGATAGGAAAATACTCATTGATATTAGATTGATGGTTTGGGCTGACTTTTATCTAATGTATGTGACATTAAGGTATCTAAACAGAGAGCAATACCTATATACCATAGACACAACCCCTGCAGCTGCTATGGGGCTCCAGCTCTGCTTGGCTCCATCTATGATGATGGTTTAGATCTATAGCAGATTCTTCCTCTCTATATGTAATAACGTACAAACAATCAACGGGGAAACTGACTCTTCACCTACAAGTAATGGCTATGAGAGGGATCAGCTATGGTTGGAACATTCTGCTCCGGGATATGTAGCAGTATAAATGATAAGAGTGGGCTTTATTTTCATTTTTGGTTTGCTCCTTCCACTTCATCTATCCATGGCACCAGGGGTGGAACAACCAAAGCAGCAGACCATGCGACTGCTATGGGGCCCAGGGCAAGAGGGGGCTCAGTCTTAGTTGGGATCATCTCCTCTTCTACTGGGGGTGCAAACATGGTCAGGACTCTACCCTCTAAAGAAACATTTAGCAAACGAGGCAGTGGAAAGAAATGGTCCAAGGGTCATTTAAAGGGGTTTAGGTGGAAACCCTTCTGTCCTGTGTGGGGGGCCTGGTTTGATCCTTGCTATGGGGCCCTTACTTCTCTATTTACGCCACTGCATGGCACTCTTATTAGGTATCCAAAATGGCATTTGAAGGGATGTGGAAAAGTGGACATCTTCTTTAATATGTATTTATAAAAAAGTTTCTCACTTTGTTCTCACAATGCTATATTTTAAACCAAAACCTCTGAAATATCTGCACTGTGATGATGAAGCTATCAAACAATGAGCTGGGGCTTTAAAGAGAAAGCAGTGCCATTAAATTAATATATTTAAGAGTTAAAAGATAAAAAATAATTTACAGTAATAGGTTTTTTACCTGTTTTGAGAGGAAGTAAAAGAAAATGCTTGTAGTAAAAAATGTCACCTAAAATCTTGTGAGGATGCGATAAAAAAGTGAAATAATTGCGACAAAAACAGTAATCCGACTGGAGACCAGAATGAGGTTGTTACATCATTTAGGCTGAGTTCACATCAACGTTTAGCTTTCTGTTCTTCTGATCCGTCAAAAAAAAAAAACAGGATTCTGTAAAAACAGTGATGTGAACTCAGCCTAAGGGCTCATGCACATGACCATGTGCATTTTGTGGTCCACAAAATATGGATCCGCAAAAAATATGGATGATGTTCGTGTGCATTCCAAATTTTGCGGAACGTAACAGCTGGCCCCTAATAGAACAGTCCTATCCTTGTCTGTAATGGGGACTGTTGTGGTAAAATTAATGGTTGCAATCAGCTCGCATCAAAGTTTGTGTAAGGAAAAAGGTAACTCCATCCTCCATCAGCCGCAGCCAGAGCAAAACCCAAATGCCACCATCTTGATTGAATTCTCCTGAGCATCTCCCCCCTCCTCCTTGCCCAGTCCGTCTTTTATTGACTAAACAAAAGGTGTACAAGGGGCTGGCCCAAGACAAGGATACAGGAAGTGATGACATATCAAAGGACAGGGAGGGGCAGCCAATGTGGCTGGGCAGACAATGGACACACCCCATCCCCGTATAAGGAAGGATGAGTCATGCCCATTACCCGACCAGCCAGGTGGCCGCCCACCCCCATCACTGTCAGCATGGACCTCATTTAATACTGCTCCAGAGTGATCAGTATCTAATAAAGATCATTCTACTGGTTCTCATAGGTTTGAGATTATCTGTGAGGCATTGCTACGTTTATTGTCAGTATACGGTACAAGTATACCGACAAGGCAGATATGCATGTCTTAAAAGCAGATATGTATCCAGAAAGGGATAGCGCTCCAAGCCCACGAGAAGGTTTTCATACTGACGGTTTTGCCACTGGTCCCGATTCAGCCAAAGTACCCTCTGCTAGAGTGTTCTCTGGCTAAATCCGACACAGGGAGACAGATGACAATCTATAAAACACACACACATCCTAAGATAAAATGTCCGCATAATAAAATTTCCACAACAGTGACAATAATAGGACATGTTCTATTTTTTTGCGGAACGGACATATGGAAACGGAATGCACACGGAGTAACTTCAGGTTTTTTTTGCATTCAAATGAATGGTTCTGCATATGGTCCGCAAAAAATGGAACGGACACTGAAAGAAAATATGTTCGTGTGCATGGGCCCTTATTCTTAGATCCAAGTTTAATAGTAAAAAAATAATGTAGACATTATTAAACAAGTATGGTAAGCATGTGTCTCTCAGTGAGATGAGTACAAGCTGCTCATGAGGGATTTCAGAGGTTTTTGGCTTTACCAAGGTATACAAAGTAGACAGACATACTGGTTCAACTGTGTTAACCATAATGCTAGCCCAGCTGACATTGCCTTCATGTTTCATGTTGATATGAACACATCTCAAATTCAGGATTTCAGTGTTTCACTAATGCCAAAACAAAGATCTCTTTGTAAAAATACAAAAAGAACTTATGTGGCCTAAAACCCGATATCTGTAGAATCTGGGGTTTACTATCCAGTATAACTGCAATGTGTCAGTTGACCAAACCACCTGGCAAATTATAAGAGTTAATGAACAATTAGATGCAATCTATAAACTTTTCTTTATGTCCACCAAATGCCAATCCCAGTACCATTATTTTCTTATCTGAGAAGTACCATTGTATGATTCCTTAGGCTTGGTTTACATCTGATGACCTTTTTGTACATTTTGAGCACCGAACCAGCATCCATAGTTTGATATAGCTGTCACGGACGTTCCTGTGACAGGTGGCAGGAGATCTGTGAGACTGCCAACACATGGTTTGCTCTGATATGTTTTCCGTTTGAATCAAATGACATCTGTGTTGTTTCTGGTGCTTGCCACACCTTCTTTCTCCAGGTGTGGCTATTAGGGTAATTTAACCATCTCTATTTATAGTGGCTTCTTCCACAATGCTATGTGGTTCATAGCTTCTGTTTGGACCTTTTGGATAGATTGTGGTTGGATCTCGGCTGAGTTCCTGGGGGTTCCATTGCTCCTTTGAAGTTAAGTCTTTCCTTTCCCTTTTTATTTTGTTTGGGTTCTGTGTGCTGCATTTCTCTATCATTTGTATTAAGGCCTGAGGGAGACTCCTGTTTGTCCTTCCCTTTGGAGGAACAGGTAGACTCAGTCCTGACAATAGTTTTGGAGTCCTATAGGGTGAGTTAGGACACTAGGTATTCCTGTGTATGAACTCACCTACCTCTGGGTTCTGTTCATACTGGTAGTTAGTCAGGACTTTGATTAGGGTGTCACTAGGAGGTGTCCGTCTTCTTTCCCTAGTTTATAGGCCTTATTCTCTCACCCCTTTCCCTCCTATGCTCGATGTGGTGTTTCCAGCCAGACAGAAGAACCACGAATTCTGCCGTTTTCTGTCCAGTGCAGGGAAATATCTGGTGGTACAACTGATGCACTGGATGTCAGAAACAATCCCATGGATAGCCATAATATCTTTTCTGGCATCAGTTTCCAGAGGTTTTCCACCATTCCAGGCAGTGGCATACTTCCAACGGAGGCAGGCTACACAGCTGCTATGAAGAAAGGGGGCCAGGCCGTCTATGAAAGGTCCCACCCCCTAATTACACTTAATAAAATGTCTCTCCCATCCTGAGTCCCTGCCTGGGCTTCAGGCCCCACCTTCCAGCTCAACACTCACTACTTCCCCATCGTCTGTGCTCTAGCAGACTCCTTCTCCCCCTTATCCAGAGTATCAGTGGCTCCTTTCAGTCCATCCTTGAGAGCTCTCAGATTCTTGGTATGGGGATCATTCCTGATACCAGGAGGTTACAAGACAAACTATAACAAATGGTAGGATATATGGTCAGCCTTAGTAGCTGAACTTTTGGCAGTAGTGTCCCAAACTTTGGACAATTATAATTGTACATATAGAGAAGTTGTGAATAGGTAAAAAAAATTGAGGCAACTGCTCCAGAGGAATGTGGTTTGTTGAGAAAGTAAAAAGACAATTTTGTTGTCTTTAGGGGGTTGTGCACTTTTTTTTTTTTTTTTTGTACAAACCATCCCTCTTGGGCAAACCTGCAAAGTTAAGCATACTTACCTGCTACCCGGTGCTGGCTCCCTGCTCCTTCTCTCTCCAGCTTTGGCTGCTGTGAAAAGAAGGAGCAGGGAAGCCATCGCTAGGAAGCAGGTAAGTATGCAAGTCTGCCGAATAGGGTGGTTTTCCCCACAAAAACCCTAGCAGAGGAACAGACTGCCAGAGTTCATTGTATCTGGCATAGCTGGATACCAGCTTGCATGGAATGAATGGGGACAAAAAATGCTGCATGTAGCATACATACAGTAACCGGATCAGAGTGCACATGTGAACTCAGCCTAATGTGTAGAAGTTGTACTAAGTTTCACCCAAGGGCAGATTTCTGGAAAAAGAAGTATCAGGCTGTTGGATTCCAGTAAAGCTACTGAATGCTCAGCCGAGCAGATTGAACATTGGTATGAGGGGTCACGAGGAATAGCTGTCAGCACAATGTGCATTGAGTTGACCGTTATCTGCAGTGTATGGCCAGACTACATGAGATTATCAATGAATCCCATCAAAATCATTGGCATCAACTACTAAAATACTAATTCCAGTTTAAAGAGAACTTGTCATCATGAAATGCAATGCAATCTGCAGGCAGCATGTTATAGAGTAGGAGATGCTGAGAAGATTAATCTATAGTATTGTGGGAAAAGATTCAGTAAAACTTCTAATTTATACTTTCTGATCTGAAGATGACAGCTATCTCTGTATACACACTTAGGCCTCTTGCACACGAACGTATATTCTTTCCGTGTTCATTCCATTTTTTTGCTGACCGTATATGGAACCATTCATTTCAATGGGTCTGCAAAAACAATGGAAGGTACTCCGTGTGCCTTCCATTTCCGTATTTCCGTTCTGCAAAAAAATAGAACATGTCCTATTCTTTTCCGGGCTGGCAGGTCCGTCTCATTCACTATTTTCTACGCCTGGTTTAGCCGTAGAAAAAGTCCTAAATGTAAGACAGCTGTCTTATATTTAGAAGCGGCGGTGGCTCCACAGAAGTTATGAAGAGACCGAAGCCTCTTCATAACTCTGGCAGATCCACCGCTAGTCTAGTTTTTTTTTAAGACTAGCGTTTAAAACCCCTTATATATTAACCTGCTCAGCTCTTCCTGCTGTTTCACATTCTGCCTACAGATTATACCGCACTTCGTGGTGACAGGTCCTCTTTAAATTAGGAACTTTTTTCAACATATTCATTAAATAAATGGCCATTTTGATCAGAGCTTTACTGTTACAAAGAAAGTTGAGACCTTTTATCAGTATGCAGTCCACAGAATAGGGTAAGGTATCTGTTGGTAAAATAAATGGGGGTATGTTTAAGTGTCAGACAGGACCATCCTGGACATCAGCAGATACATTTCAATAATTTATTGGTGTTGATTGGTTTCCTTGCATTTAAGTGGATAATATTTTATTATAACATCTCTGGAAAACTTGGTCACAAATCTAGAGATTGTGTCTAGTTTAGGGTCACGATCACATACAAACACAAGGTCTTCAACATCTCTTTGTCTCTTAGAATGATAGAACAAATCAGAAAGACTTCAGCCTAGGCTGCTTAAAGGTGTAAATCACATTTTATGATTGCCTGTATACTGACATTGAGTTCTCTACTAACCTCCACTGAACTGACTTCAGTGACAGAAGACTATCACATGGTTAGATCTTATATTGTTTCTACAATGCAGCATATCGGATAGGATGGAAGATCGTGCCGTGGATGCTTGATGCTTGTAGAAACACACAGTTGTGCACAGTGCGCTTTCTTCAGTTTATTCCTCTGCTTTAGGGCTCGTTCACACGACCGTTGGTGTCCCGTTCCCGTATTGCGGACCGCATTTGCGGATCCGCAATACACGGGCACCGTTCCGTTGTCATTCCGCATGACGGATGAGGACCCATTCATTTCAATGGGTCTGCAAATCCGGACATGCGGAAGAACGGAAGCACGAAACGGAACATGCTCTATCTTTTTGCGGAACGGAGGGATTGCGGACCCATTCTAGTAAATGGTCTACGATCCCCATGCGCCTGCCCCAACGGAAGGTGCCCGTGCATTGTGGACCGCAATTTGCGGTTCACAGCACGGGCACGGGACACCAACGGTCATGTGAATGAGCCCTTATGTTGTGTTCACCTCTTGCATATATATAACTATTTGGTAAATAATTGGATTTATTTTCATTTTCCATATAAACATTTATTGCTTGCATGGTTCATTAGTTCTTTTTAATGGTATGTTACTTTGGTTTTTTACGCTGTATTTCTTTTTTGGAACGCAACACGTTATTTTTTTTTCCCTGTGTACATTCAATAAAATATTGGTCACCGTATCAGTTTCTTCTCCCCCGAAATAATTATGTACAGAGGAGGATTTTGCTTGTAAAACAATAATGCTCTGTCATAATCTTAAGAGGTCCCATATGTTTCTAGCAATAGCGGCTGGCAGTGAAATGAGTTACTAAAGTGTTGACATACAGTATTCTTTTATATTAAACTTATATACATGGGAAAATCTCATGAGAACCTAAAAGCCAGGAAGTAGACCATGTCAGCAAGTGAACAGTAGAATACTATCATACAAGCTGGGCCGCCTGACACAATGGAGGCTTCCTGGTTCCACTAGGCATAACAAATACAAAAGAAAAGTGGGAAGGGGCATTGTTGTGTAAGTTCTGTTTTCTCAGGGAAACTATGGGTACATGTAGCATTCCTCGTCAAGATTTAGTCTAGTAAGAAACATTAGCAATGACTAATGCCCTCAGAAGATTGAGATTAAGAGAAGTATGTGGCAATGAATAAACAATGATAACCAATATGATGGAGTTATGTTTTAGTGGTCACCAATATAATTACAATGACATGTTGATTTCTCATTTTTTAGCTGTGGTTCTCCATTACTTGCACACAGCTGCTGGAATGTTAGATTGTGCGAGCCATACTCCTTTGTGTTCTGCAGCTGTGGAGTTCCCAGGTCTACAATAACCAGCAAGGACAATTAGAAAAGTTTATTGTTTTACTTATTGCCTATACAATTTTTAGTAAATGCCGTATTAATTGTTTCATGTTATATGTCGGGGTCAGATTTTGTGAAGCAAGTCCCATGGAGGAAAATAGAGGACAGCTGCGTCTTGAGTCGTCTTGCTGGAGAAAGTGGGCAGTATTGAATAGAGGAGGCCATCTCCACCTGCCCTCCATTAGTCACACTCTCATGGGCAGTTTGCATATCTCTCGCCATTTGTTCCACATGTCACAATACCTACATAGGCTCAAGGTGACTGATGCTCAGAAGAGAAACCTTAACTACATCTTATTTTTTCATTGCCCTGCACTGAATAAGTTATGAGGGAAATGTAATTAACGTGCAATTATATTACAGCTTCACATATCTCAACCAAAATCCATTAAGAAACACAACTTTTCGTCTCCATTTCCCTGGTTACCTTTTAAACATGAATATTATATTGAAAACAAATTAAAACAATGTGGCTTCCTCTCTCGAAAATCAGAAGACATTTTCTAATACTTGTTCGGGAAAATTTATCTTGTTCGGTAGATTCTTTATTGTATTTATTTCTAGAAGGCCAAAATATTCCACAGCATTGTATGCAGGTTATAGTCACATCATTGTTTGTCCACAGTGGGACTTTCATATCACAAACACTAGGACCAATAGTCAAAGAAGTCAACACAGTATCTACATGTTTCTGGAGAGTAGGAGGAAAACCAGAGTACACAAAGAAAACTCATGCAGTCACAGGGAATGGAAACATTGCCTCTTTCTTCCCCGTCTTCAGGCTGGGAGTCGGGAGGTCCCCATGTACATTAGATAGGTTCAGGCGACTGTTATCAAATGTGTAGTTCGTGCAGGTATATAGTTCTGGCATTGTATTCCTCATGATTCAGGAAGCTCAAGCGCCGCCACTTGGGAGATCCAGCACTCTCTTTCCGCAGCGCTGCACTGTGACCTGACATTGCACAGCGTCACTTCGTGTCCTTGCACTGTACACAATCGGGAAACAGCACAGTGTGGCACTGGTAGAAGACCAGGGTGCAGTGAGTAAAGCCAGCACCAGGAGAGCTATATTCACTGCTCTCTGGTCCTACTGGGTACTAATCAGTAGGGATGAGCGAAACCCAAACCAGAATGTTAGGGTTCGTACCAAAGATTGCAGGGTCTGTGCATCTGAACACGAACTTTACTGTGGAAGTCCGGGTTTCGGTTTGGGTTCGGTGTTCAGATGATAAATAAAGCTTGGTGAAAGCCAATCAACAAGCTTTTAAGCTGTGAGCACTTTGAAGCCATCACAGTCATGCCTAGTATTGGCATGGCTGTGATTGGCTGGTGCAGCATATGACCCAGCCTGCATAAATGCAGGATCACACGTGGTGCCACCATTTTGCTCTAACTAGTGTAGGGACAGGACGCAGCTGCAGTCAGGGAGAGTGTTAGGCTTTTAATCTGGCTGTTAACTGTGGGTGACCTTTAGCCATTTTTTGTGGGTACAGGAGGAAGGTGCAAACGCAGCTGGGTCACCGGTACCACCTCAGAAGGGAGTATTAGCATAGCCGAATTGTGGAAAAGCAGCACCACCATCTGATACGGACAGTCTTAGCAGGAGGCAGCGTTTCAGCAACATAGTGGAAGAGTATGTGTCCACTCGTCTGCACATACTGACTGATGTGGGTCTACCCCATTCAACTTGTAGGTCTCCAAACTGGAGTGTATTGTCCGAACGTGTGTTTAGCACGGCAGGAGGTCTGATCACGGACAGGCGCATCCGCCTGTCCAAGCCATCGTGGACAAGCTCACGTTCATTAAAATGAACCATCATAGATCCCACAGGACTTGTCAGTCCCTTGGGCAGAGTAGAGAGATATACCAGCCGAACTCAGCCATTGTTATAATACAGTGCAGTTTGGGCATTCTGTTTGCCATTACCCAATGTTTTGAGGCCTCCCCAAATAATAAAAACTTTTTTTTATAAAAACAAAACACAAAAACTGTGTTGGCTACCTCCTCCTCTGCCTCTTCCACCTACACTGCCATGTCCGCCTCCTCCACTCAGACCTCCACCTCCTGGTTCAAGATTATTATTTGTTATATTGGCAGAATACAGAAGTATATCATCCACACCCCAAAAATGGCTATAGGTCACACACAGAATTAACGGACAAATTAAAAAAACTGTGCCATATCCACGTTTTTCTTTTTTTTCTATTTTAATGTTATTTTAAGTCATTTCCCTATCCCCATTTGTTTGCAGGGCAATTGTCTTGCAAACAACTTGTCCCATTTTGCTTCTTTTTGCAGCCCTCTAGCCCTTTCTATGACTATTTTACAGCCATTTTACAGCACCAAAGTTCGGGTGCCCATTGACTTCTATGAGGTTCGGGGTCAAGTTCGCAACCCGAACCGAACTTTGAAACAAAGTTTGGCCGAACTTGAACATCCAGGGGTTTGCTCATCCCTAGTTAATGTATATTTCAGTAGGGCCTTACTCCTGGAGCCCCCTATATAACATGAGCACTGAACGTGGACAGTACATAGGCAGAGTTGTATAGCATGCATATTACACAGTGATGTAATGGTATGATACAGTGGTATCCCACTATAGAAATGAATACGTCTCGTATGTAGACTCTATACAGCGTTGATATCATCACATTAGAACGTGACCTCATTTCTTACTAGGTGGTGAGACCAGGTGAAGCTTCTAGCTGCCCCCCGGTATTATCCCATGAGACTGTTATACTTTACATGACGTGCTCCTTAGCTGAACGGCTCTTAGACAAAGCATGAATTAGTATGGATAATAGCAGAAAATCCAGCCTCCTGCTACAACTTCAGAATGTGCATAGAATGCTTGATATAAACTGCCCCATAGACAGCTTCAAATATAAATGAGTTATCTGTCAAGCTAAAATAACAGCAGTTTCTGGCAGCTGGAGCGAAGCCAAGGAGAGCATTTTGATCATGCAGACCTCATGTTCCTTGTATTCCTTTGACTGTACCTCTCTGTGCCAAGCAAAAGCCCTTACAAACTAAAGACACAAAGGGGCATATTCTCCAATCTGCACAGCCCAAAATATCATTCTTTGGAGTTTTATTCATTACACAGTGATAATGGCGTATTGTTGGTTCTACAATACATGCTGCAGGCAATTAATCTTTAATGAATGATGTCATGTAAGGATCAGGAGGATGTGTGCACGTAATTTATCACTTTCCTGATAGCACCAAGTCTTGCATAATTACAGCTAGAAGATTAATAATATGCGTGTTGCACCAGCCCTCTGGTCAAGATTTAGTTGAAGAAGAATCTGATATAATGACCCACTTTTCTTACAGGAAGGGCTTATCTGAAGCACTGTAGCACAGGCACCTTATCGACGATTTTATTCAGAGTATTTGAATGCATTTTTTCATGAATTTTGAGGTTTTAAGGCTTTAATGCTCTGCTTCAGCTTTATGAAGCTTCGTATAGAGCGGGTAGAATACAGGCTGCAGAAGACAAGTTGTTAAAAAATTTTAAGGCCTCTTTTAGACAGGCCAGATTTCTGCACGGTGGCGATGCGTGAGGTGAGCGCATTTCACCCGCACTGAATCCGGACCCATTCATTTCTATGGGGCTGTGCACATGAGCGGTGATTTTCACGCATCACTTGCGCGTTGCGTGAAAATCACAGCATGCTCCTCTTTGTGCGTTTTCCACGCAACGCAGGCCCTATAGAAGTGAATGGGACTGGGTGAAAATCGCAAGCATCTGCAAGCAAGTGCGGATGCGGTGCGATTTTCACGCACGGTTGCTAGGAGACGATCGGGATGGGGACCCGATCATTATTATTTTCCCTTATAACATGGTTATAAGGGAAAATAATAGCATTCTGAATACAGAATGCATAGTACAATATGGTAATGGATCATGTGATGGACCATGTGATGAGCGCAGTGACGTCATCAAAGGTCCTTTTCCTTACAGATGAAGACAGAAGAGATGCCGGCTGCGCGAACAAGTGGATTAAGGTGAGTAAATTTTATTTATTTTTTTAACCCCTCCAGCCCTATTGTACTATGCATTCTGTATTCAGAATGCTATTATTTTACCTTATAACCATGTTATAAGTGAAAATAATACAATCTACACAACACCTAACCCAAATCTGAACTTCTGTGAAGAAGTCCGGATTTGGGTTAGGGTACGGAACATGCCGATTTTTCTCACGCGCTTGCAAAACGCATTACAATGTTTTGCACTCGCGCTGAAAAATCGTGCATTTTCCCGCGATGCATCCGGCCCAAAAACATGACGCCCGTCTGAAAGAGGCCTAAGGCTACTTTCACACTAGTGTTTTTTTCTGAATACGTCAGGGCTAAGAAAAAATGCTTCCGTTACTGATAATACAACTATCTGCATCCGTTATGAACGGATCTGGTTGTATTATCTTTAACATAGCCAAAACGGATCCGTCATGAACTCCATTGAAAGTCAATCCGTTTTCTATTGTGTCAGATTGTGTCAGAGAAAACAACCGTCCCCATTGACTTGCATTGTGGGTCTTGCTTTGTCCCCCCCAGGACGGAAAGAAGCTGCGGTTTGCTCTCCGATATGGGAATGGATTGCAGTTTGGAGAATTCCGTGCAGATCAGTTCCGTTTTGTCCCCATTGACAATGAATGGGGACGAAAATGGAAGCGTTTTTCTCCGGTATTGAGACCCTATGACCGATCTTAATACCAGAAAATAGAAACGCTAGTGTGAAAGCAGCCTACTAAAGACCTACTGGAAAATGCTTTTAGCCCAAAATAAGTAAAATACCATAAAAAAGCCATTCAAATGTGTGTTACTTTGATCATGAGGGGATTGAGTCCAAATTCATTTCATAAGCGCCCTTCTGTCTGGACTGAAATGCATTTCTTGCTGTGGGAATGCACAATAGCATAGACTGTAAAGCTGGTCATAGACATTCTAGATAGCACTTAGTCTCAATACCTCTATGCAGGTACATTTTCAGCTTGAGGCAGACGTATACAACAAATCACTGAAACACAGTTCAATGCAGTCTGCAAAAAAAGTCACTAAATATATCAGACCTAAAATATAATTTTTATTAACTCCTTAACGAACTGGCCATTTTGCAACTTCGCGACCAGGCCGATTTTTGCAAATCTGACATGTGTCAATAACTTTTGAATGCTTTTACTTATCCAAGCAGGGGCGTAGCTATAGGGGGTGCAGAAATAGCAGTCGCTACCGGGCCCAGGCGCCTGAGGGGGCCCAAAGACCCTTGTGATGCATAAGAAGACACTGGTATTATAGAAAGTGCATGCAGGTCTCAACTCTGGTTGGAGGGAAGGGGTTAGGTTAAAAATTTGGCATGAGGGGGGTTCCATTTCAATTTTTGCCTCCAGCACAATGAAGGCTATCTGCTTCCCTGCCCCTGGCCACAAAGCACTGAGGGAAGGGGGCCCAAGCTGAATTTTTGCACCAGGGCCCATGAGCCTTTAGCTACACCCCTGTATCCAAACCATTACTATGACACATTGTACTTTGTGTTAGTGGTAAATTTGAGTCAATATAAATCACCTATATTTATAAAAACATCCTAAATTTACAGAAAATTTGGAAAAAAGTTGTAATTTGAATTTCCCTTCTTTTAAGGCCTCATGCACACAGCCGTTGGGCGGCTGTGGCCGTATTGCGGCCTGCAAACGGCGGGTCAGCAATCCACGGCCGTCGGCCCTGTGCACCCCGCATCAAGGATGTGGACCCATTCCGCAGTTCCGGAGATGCGGAATGGAGTCACGGGACAGAACACCAGAAGCACTACGGAGTGCTTCCGTGGTGTTTCTTTCCGTGGTTTCTCACCGCAAAAAAATATGACGTGATATTTTTTTGCGGTGTGGACATACCATGGACCCATTCAAGTTGGCAGCAATATCTATTTTTAGCGCATCCTCCACTAAATAGCTTACAATAGTTAGGCAGCTGCAGTCAGCGACATTAGCTGCACCACATCTCTCGTGTTAAGTGTGCGCATCCTAAAATTTTATGACATACAGTGTCCTTTTTCCGTAGACGTGTCCGCTGTGGACAGTGAAATTAGCTGTGCCACATCTCCAGTGTAAAGTGTGCGCATCTAAAAAATATCTGACATACAGTGTCCTTTTTCCGTAGACGTGTCCGCTGCGGACAGTGAAATTAGCTGTGCCACATCTCCAGTGTAAAGCGTGCACATCCAAAAAATATCTGACATCCAGTGTACTTTTTCCGTACACTGTGTCCGCTGAGGACATTAGATGCACCACATCTCCTGTGTAAAGTGTGCGCATCGCAAAAATATCTGTGACATACAGGTCCTTCTAAAAAAATTAGCATATTGTGATAAAGTTCATTATTTTCTGTAATGTACTGATAAACATTAGACTTTCATATATTTTAGATTCATTACACACCAACTGAAGTAGTTCAAGCCTTTTATTGTTTTAATATTGATGATTTTGGCATACAGTTCATGAAAACCCAAAATTCCTATCTAAAAAAATTAGCATATCATGAAAAGGTTCTCTAAACGAGCTATTAACCAAATCATCTGAATCAACTAATTAACTCTAAACACCTGCAAAAGATTCCTGAGGCTTTTAAAAACTCCCAGCCTGGTTCATTACTCAAAACCGCAATCATGGGTAAGACTGCCGACCTGACTGCTGTCCAGAAGGCCATCATTGACACCCTCAAGCAAGAGGGTAAGACACAGAAAGAAATTTCTGAACGAATAGGCTGTTCCCAGAGTGCTGTATCAAGGCACCTCAGTGGGAAGTCTGTGGGAAGGAAAAAGTGTGGCAGAAAACGCTGCACAACGAGAAGAGGTGACCGGACCCTGAGGAAGATTGTGGAGAAGGACCGATTCCAGACCTTGGGGGACCTGCGGAAGCAGTGGACTAAGTCTGGAGTAGAAACATCCAGAGCCACCGTGTACAGGCGTGTGCAGGAAATGGGCTACAGGTGCCGCATTCCCCAGGTCAAGCCACTTTTGAAACAGAAACAGCGGCAGAAGCGCCTGACCTGGGCTACAGAGAAGCAGCACTGGACTGTTGCTCAGTGGTCCAAAGTGCTTTTTTCGGATGAAAGCAAATTTTGCATGTCATTCGGAAATCAAGGTGCCAGAGTCTGGAGGAAGACTGGGGAGAGGGAAATGCCAAAATGCCTGAAGTCCAGTGTCAAGTACCCATAGTCAGTGATGGTCTGGGGTGCCATGTCAGCTGCTGGTGTTGGTCCACTGTGTTTTATCAAGGGCAGGGTCAATGCAGCTAGCTATCAGGAGATTTTGGAGCACTTCATGCTTCCATCTGCTGAAAAGCTTTATGGTTTTCAGCACGACCTGGCACCTGCTCACAGTGCCACTGGTAAATGGTTTACTGACCATGGTATTACTGTGCTCAATTGGCCTGCCAACTCTCCTGACCTGAACCCCATAGAGAATCTGTGGGATATTGGGAAGAGAAAGTTGAGAGACGCAAGACCCAACACTCTGGATGAGCTTAAGGCCGCTATCGAAGCATCCTGGGCCTCCATAACACCTCAGCAGTGCCACAGGCTGATTGCCTCCATGCCACGCCGCATTGAAGCAGTCATTTCTGCAAAAGGATTCCCGACCAAGTATTGAGTGCATAACTGAACATAATTATTTGAAGGTTGACTTTTTTTGTATTAAAAACACTTTTCTTTTATTGGTCGGATGAAATATGTTAATTTTTTGAGATAGGAAATTTGGGTTTTCATGAGCTGTATGCCAAAATCATCAATATTAAAACAATAAAAGGCTTGAACTACTTCAGTTGTGTGTAATGAATCTAAAATATATGAAAGTATAATGTTTATCAGTACATTACAGAAAATAATGAACTTTATCACAATATGCTAATTTTTTTAGAAGGACCTGTACAATGTCCTTTTTCTGTAAACGGTGTCCGCTGCGGACAGTGACATTAGCTGCGCCACATCTCCTGTGTAAAGTGTGCGCATCCCAAAAATATCTGCGACATACAGTGTACTTTTTTAAATAGACGGTGCCCGCTGTGGACAGGGACATTAGCTGTGCCACATCTGCAGTGTAAGGTGTGTGCTTAAAAAAGTTATCTGTGACATACAGTGTACTTTTTCTGTAGACAGTGTCTGCTTCTGACAGTGACTTTACCCGGGTCACATCAGTAGTGTAATGTGTGCGCTTCTAAAATTTATCTGTGACTGTGGTGATGTGAACGATAAAGTGAATAAGGATCCCGGAAAAGAGTATATTCTGACCCAGGTTCCTTAACTGGGTGAGGCAGTGGGGTTGCAAAAGGGAGAAGGAGGGCCACACCAAACAGGGCCGCAACTGTTCCTCGGAGCACCCCCTTGCGGAAATCTCCCTTGCTAAGGGGTAGGTGTTCTGCAGTCTGGCGCTTTTTTAAAGAAAGTGCGAACGATAAAAGAATTGTAATTTGCAACCTGTGCCATACAAAAATAAACAGGGGCTTGAACACTAGCAACCTTACCACCACCAGCATGATCCGCCACATGGCATCAAAGCACCGTAATAGGTCCACTTAACCACGGACACATGGACAAGTTGTCCGTTAGACAACACGGATTACTGGTTGTTTATCCTTCTGGACTCCCACTACAAAGAGAACTTCTCATCTCTCATTCCTCTGGTGGAGAGGAGGAGCAAAACGGTGCAATACCAGAAGATCCTTGTTGAAAAATTGCTCCAAAAATTTCCATCTGACAACACTGGTGGCAGAGCCCGTAGTTCCTTGGCCAACCAAGGAGGGGAGGCAAGGGGAACACACAGCAGTCCCAACGGAGGCAGGGCACAATCTCCAAAGCCTGGGACAGTTTCATGACACCCCTCCAGCACCCTCACCCTGATGCATGGCCTAGTGTCGCAAGGAGGGAAACATCTTGGAAGATGGAGAAGGAATACATAGCAGACTGTGTCAGCGTCCTCAATGATCCCTCAGTGCCTTACAACTACTGGGTGTCCAAGCTGAACACCTGGCACAAATTGGCACTCTACGCCTTGGAGGTGCTGGCCTGCCCTGCCGCCAGCGTTTTGTCTGAGCGGGTATTTAGTGCTGCTGGTGGCATTATAACAGATAAGCGTATCCGCCTGTCAACTGACAATGCTGACAGGTTGAATCTTATAAAAAATTAACAAGGCCTGGATTGACCATGATTTTTTGATTTCACCAGAGGAAAGCTAATGAACATAAAGGCACTTTAAATGTGTTGTTCATAGTGTACTGAATACACTGTATTCCCATGCACCCCTTACACCACAAACAAGGGTATACGGTTGAATCTTCCTTTTCTCATCCTCCTTCTCTTCTCTAATTTTTTAGAGGGTCAGCTCACCAGCAGGCCCTCACCTACAGTCTTTTACAGGGTCAGCTCACCTGCAGGCCCACGCATATAATGTTTTACAGGGTCAGCTCACCTGCAGGCCTTCACATATAATTTTTTAGAGGGTCAACTCACCAGCAGACCCTCACCTACAAGTCCAGTCTCACTATCCAAGAGTCTGGTCAACACAATCCTCACTGCCGTGGGTCGCGTAACTAGTTATCACGGAGGAGTCTCGTTCGTTATCGGAATTAACCAGACAAATCGCCCCACCAACTAAGAACGTCCATGCACCACCACCCACAGAATCGAGAAAGAGCTATCAATCTGTCAATCCTTTCCGTGTCCGGGCCGAGTGATTGTTTCACGTGTTGAGTCAAATTAAGCTGCAGGCTCCACTCCTGGTGGTGCCCTTCCGTCAATTCCTTTAAGTTTCAGCTTTGCAACCATTCTCCCCCTGGAAACCATAGACTTTGGTTTCCCGGAAGCTGCTCGGAAGGTCATGGGAATAACGCCGCCGGATCGCCGGTCGCCATTGTTTATGGTCAGAGCTAAGACGGTATCTGATCGTCTTCAAACCTCCGACTTTCATTTTTGATTAAAGGCAAATGCGTTTGCTTTGGTTCGTTTTGCGTTGGTCCAAGAATTTCACCTCTAGCGTCGCAATACGGATGCCCCCGGCCGTCCTTCTTAATCATGGCCCCAGTTCCGAAAACCAACAAAATAGAACCGGAGTCCTATTCCATTATTCCTAGCTGAAGTATTCAGGCGACCCGGCCTGCTTTGAACACTGTACATTTTTTCAATGGTCAGCTAAACAGCAGGCACTTTCCCATAATTTTTTTAATGGTCAGTTCAGCAGCAGGCCCTCAACCATAATGTTTTAGAGGGTCAGCTCAGCAGCAGGCCCTCCTATATAATTTTTTAGAGGGTCAGATCAGCTGCAGGCCCTCACATATAAAGTTTTAGAGGGTCAGTTCACCTGCAGGCCCTCACCTACAATCTTTTAGAGGGTCAGCTCACCAGCAGGCCCTTACCTAGGTAATTTGCACGCATGCTGCCTTGATTGGAACTGGTAGCCGTAGCGGTTTCTCAGGCTCCCTCTCGAAATCAAACCCTGATTCCTTGTTACCCATGGTTCGTGCTGAAAATAACATCGAAAGTTGATAGGGCAGACATCCGAATGGATCGTCGCCGTCACTGGGATGTGCGATCGTGCCCAGAGTCACCATAGCGGCAGCCCATAATGTTTTAGATGGTCAGATCAGCAGGCCCTTGCTCCAAATGTTTTTGAGGGTCACCAGCAGGCCATCAATCATAATTTTTCAAGGCTGTGTATGATACCTTCCTTTATGAGTGTAACAAAGGGTGTATTGTAGTGCCGGTTCCTTGTAATTTTTGGAAGCCCTTTCACTTAGTGCATAGTTTTTATGAGTGTAGGAGTCCCACTACCTGAGCAATTGTACCACAATGTGAATGAGGCCCTCCTTTATGTGATATACAGGTTGTGTCGGAGTGCCTCTTCCTTGTAATTTTTGGCAACACTTGCACTTAATATGTAAGTAATTATACAGGAAAGAATGTTTCCTAACAATTTTTACTCTAAAATCGATTTTATCTTCGGTTTTGTGCGTATTATTCTCAGTCTGTAAAAGTGGCTTACTACTCGGACAACATTGTTCCCAGCAGCGACCTGGGAGTCTAAGATGCATCCAAACAACCTCCCCATGCTGTTCCCAAACCATTTTGGTGGTGTTTTCCATCAATTTCTGACCTTTTCCTATGAACCAGGCACCCTCACCTCTTCAGAGCAGGAGATGCCTGGTTTAATGCTCGGGTTCTCCTATTGACTTTCATTGTGCTCGGGTGCTCGGTAGAGCACCCGAACATCCCGATGTGTTCAGCCCGAGCCCCCGAGCACCTCAGCACTATGGTGCTTGATCAACACTAATAATAAAGTATTTTTGAAAAGAAATCATGTTTTTGTGTCTCCACCATTGTATAATGTATTGTGACTTATACTAAGCCTGATCAGGACCTTGTCATGCTTAGATACAATAGCATGCCTATAAGCCTGTATAAGGTGCCTGGTCTCCATGGTAACCATGGCAGCGCAGTGGCTCGATGAAGAGGGAGGAGCTCCCACCCTGTTAACCCCTTCCAGACAACAGTCCCTACGGACCACGGAATGGATGGGGTTAAACGGCCACCATCTGTGCCAGCACCGATGACGGCCTTAGCACCAGAATGTCAGCTGTATATAACAGCTGACACTCTGCTGCTACTGCTTGACCATCCTGGGTATGGGGGCTCTTGGTCCAGCTCAGCCACCCTGAATTGGTGGGATCGGTGACATTGAGAGGCTACAGGGACTCCACAGCAGCGCAGCCCCTTTCTCCTCAACACTCACTGTAAAGTGGAGATCGGAGCTGCGCTGTAGGATTTGATCTTGCCGCCAAGCATGCTGCAATTGTTCAGTCAAATCTGACTGACCAATCACAGATATTAAAAAGCATGGACCACTCTGTTTGGTCCCCTGTTTGGTGCCTGGACAGCTCAGCTATCCGTGACAACCATTTGCATGCCGGTGTCACCGTATGTATACTTGCAGTGACAATTTGATTTCATGACGCACTATGTACATTATGATGCAATAACTAACACCCGATCATGAGGTACACAGTACTTCATAGGTCACTGAGGGGTTAATACAGTTTAAAACCAGGAGCTAAGGAACATTTACATGGGTCAATGATCCAGGGGCCAATGTTCCTATGAATATTCATTCCTGATCATGTAAACCTCTCACCCATTCGCTTACAAAGAAGCAAATGGCAATTTGTCGACTGATTGCATCTTTTATGTCGGCGTAAAATGATTGTTTTGTTGGCAACACATCCCCTCCTGTAAACTGGAATGTGCTGATGCCAATTGAAAACTAATTGGTGACAAACAATTGAATTAATGATCATTTTTGCCTATACAGAAGGATGATTGGCACACTTAAAGCACAAAACGAGCCAACCGACCTGCCATGCCATGATCGTTGCTCCAGTACTGACAGATAATCTGCCCATGTAAAAGAACGTTTAGACAGAACAGTGCACACATACAAATACTGAATAGATGCAAAAAACAGGATACTCTGCCTTTAGCAACCAAAGACTGCTAAACAGCGGCAGGGGATTGGCTGCAGTCGTCACATGGGTAGATGGGCACACAATTTAAACAAAGACCTACTGGGACCACAGATGAAATTGCACTGGAGTGGAACAGGATGCAACAGATGAGTATTGGTCTTTTTTTTTTATTTTATGCCTTTTTCTCCCTCTACTTACATTTGTTTGATTTGTTAAGGCTTTGAAGTGGATTTCAGTATTTGTATATTGATGGGCTATCCTTTGAACTCCCCACACTCCTGCCCACCAGCTGTTTGGGGGTAGCTCTGGCATTGGAAGTAGGAGCTAGAACTACACAGCTCTATCTGTTGTGTAGTGGATGGAGCTGGTTACTGCAATATTCAAGCTCTACAGTGACCACCTTTGTTCACTACACAATGCTGTTTAGTTCCAAACAGCTGATCGGTGGTGGTGTAGGGACCTAGACACCACCAATCTGATATTGATGGCCTACGCTGAGGATAGACCATCAACATAAAAATATTGGAAAACCCCTTTAAGGCTCCTATAGGAACCAGAACTTGGGTATAACTATCCCATGTGAGCAGAAGTTCATACTATGGTGGCAGTGACATAATCCCTTAGTTATTGTTTGTGTTCTAATAGGGAATGTATGGCAAATAGTTTGATGTCATGACCGAAGCAGGGAAAGCTGTAAGCCAGAGACAAGAGCTTGGAAGTGGAAATACAGATCCACAGATGTACACCTAATAAGTCACACCCCAGCAGACACACCTCGAGCTGGAATCACACCTGCCATTTATGTGTCAGTTTTTGGTGCAATATTTTCGACTAAGAAAAAAAAAAAGGAAAAGGATCCACTTTCTGTGTTATATACCTCAGCTCTGTGCCAACTGCACATGGATTTACTACAACTCCCATCATCTTCTCAGTAAATAGAGACTTTATTATAACAAAACTGGTATGGTCACTGACTGCACCATTCATCTGCCAGCCCCCCAAAAGATCCTGAGGCGTAGCTAAAGGCTCACACGGGCCCTGGTGCAAGAGTTCAGCTTGATCCCCCTTCCCTTAGTGCTTTGTGGCCAGGGTACAGGGAAGCACATAGGCTTCGTGCTGCTTGAGGCAAAAATTTAAACAGCACCCCCATCCCCCACCCCTTGCCATGCCAAATTATTGCACCATGACAACCTAGCCTCTACCCAAAGGATAGGAGATAATTGTCTGATCATTGAGGGTCTGGACGACTTGCATGCATGTCCAGCACTACTTTCAACTCTATGGGACTTCCAGAGATAGCGGGTCAGACCACAGCCGATCAGACACATCCCCTGTTTTGTAGTGTTGTCATGAGTCAACCCTGTTCAGTACACAGGAAAAAGTAGTAGTAATTAGGCTCTGGAAAGTGGGATTCCAAATAAACCAGAACACTCAGGTACAGAACACTCAGGTACAGAACACTCAGGTACAGAACACTCAGGTACAGAACACTCAGGTTGATACAAGGAAGCAATTAATATGATTGGCCACCAAGAAAGTACAATCGATTAACTAATAATTACTTAATACAGTAAACACATGGCCAAGCAAAGCTTGACCAACAAAACCATGAGTTAGTATAGCGGTCAAGGCCGAAAAGTATGAGGAACATCTAGTGGTTATGTCCAGTTCAGTTCCTGATAGACGGATTCATCATTTCTATTTTATATCCACTACTTTGACTCGAAAACCACACCGAGAACTCCCACTAAATGTTGTAGCTACAGTTTAAGGGTATGGCTCGCATTGTAGATATGGTGTGGATTTCCTGCACCCAGTTCCTCTTTGTACAGTGGCAGCATTAAAAAACCTAGCAGCAGAATGTCCTCAGCATGCTAATTTATGTCGCTGATTTCTGCTGTGGATTGCACTCTTTGCAATGCAGATGGTGAAATCCACAGCAAGCCTGCAGTATTTCTGTAATTTGGGGCCAATCTTGCTACTTCCGAATTCTGGCAGATATGCCAGCTGCATGTAGACGTACTCTAAGGGCTCATGCACATGAGTTATGTTGCACTGGCCCAAGTGTCAGTGCTTTCTGTGATTCTGTTATGCTACATGCACACGAACATTAAAAATGGCTGTGTGATGTTCGTTTAAGTAACGGTCGTCACACAACCTTTTTAGCACCAATTAAAGTCTATGGGGCTTTTCACATGGACGTATTTTAACAGCCAGTGAATAGTGGCCATTTAAAAATAGGACACGTCCTATTTTTGCCCATTTTCACAGCCAATGGAACAGTTTTTGACAGCCGCTAAGACAGAAGTGCACCCGTCTAACGGTCGTTAAAAATGGGTACACTGGTTCAAAATAGCCTTTTAGGAGTTAAACAAAAATCACTCCCCTCATCCACTTGCACGCACAGAGGCAGTTGCTCCTCTCTTGATTGTGAAGGACCAGGGAGCGCACGGTGACATCATCACGCTTAGCGCAGGTCTTTTGTCAGGTTCTTCACAGTCAAGAGAGGAGCGACTTTTTCTGCATGTGCAAGTGGATGAGGGGAGTGATTTTATTTTATTTTTTTCAGCAAAAAAATATAAAACATTACTGCTGGGGACCACTATGGGGGACATTGGGGGCCACCTTGAGGGACATTATGCGCCACTATGGAAGACATTATTACTGCTGAGGGCCACTATGGGGGACATTATTACTTCTGGGAGCCACTATGGGGGACATTATTACTTCTGGGAGCCACTATGGGGGACATTATTACTGCTGGGGCTACTATGGGGGACATTATGGGCCACTATGGGGACATTATTACTGCTGTGGCCACTACGGGGGACATATGCAGGTGCATGTAGCTTCTTGCACTTTTTTTTCCAAGCAGATGTCATCAGTCTTCATGGCTTTTTTTAGGATACGGCTACATGGTGACAATGCTGTTTTTTTTTGCGATTCAGGAGTCACAGTTGCGGCACATGTTTGACTCGCCCTGCAACCCCATTCATTTGTATAGGATCACAGCCACATTGTGATGCCCCTGCGATCCTGGTCGTGAAACCAGTGTTGCCATGTATCTGCACCTTTATGCGCATGAAAAAACCTGAAAAATAACACACAGCATCTCGTAGCAAAATGGGCAGTACTTTTCTTTTCACTGACCCATTGAATTGAATGAAAGTCCTATGTAAAAAACACAATACAACACATGGCCAGAGTTCGATTGCATTTTTCATGCAGACCCATTAATTTCTATTTTCCAGGTGCATAAATTATCATAAATACTTTTTAGACCGCTCTATGATATCCCCTGTGTTGCTGGAGAATGCACCTAATTTATCACAAGGTACAGGCTTTATCATAAATTAGGCACATCCCCTGCAGTCCACATTAGCGTAGATTCAAGTAATCTTTTACGTCAGAAAACTGGCGTAAGACAAATGTGCCGGACCTGCTCCCTCTCCGCCCTCGCCATGCCCCCTATTTAGGAGAGTGGCAAGAGCTGTGTAGAAATGCCTCTTGCACCTAAATGTAGGTTTGTTACTTTTTTATGCTAGAACACTGACATAGGAGGAATGATAACTCCCCACATTCACTTTAGTTGGTCAGTTTTTATTGCAGGTGCTCACTCACTCATGTTTTTGAGCCCTTAACCTTCCAACAATTGTATTGTTCTCAAGAAACCATTAGAACTTGGCATAAAAGATACATTTTTAGGAATGATAGTGGTTATCTGAGTATTTGTTTAGAGTCTTAAAGAGATGTCTCACTTCAGCAAGTGGCATTTATTATGTAGAGAAAGTTAATACAAGGCACTTACTAATGTATTGTGATTCTCCATATTGCTTCCTTTCCTCCTGGGTTCATTTTTCCATCACATTATACAATGCCCATATACAGGGGTTACGACCACTCTGCAATCCAGCAGCAGTGGCCGTGCTTGCACACTATAGAAAAGATCTGGGGAGTGGGCATAGGCTGGCGAGGAGTCTATAATGACATGGAAAAAATAATCCAGCCAGGAAAGGAAGCAAAATGGACAAACAATACATTAGTATGTGCCTTATACTGACTTTGTCTACATATGAAGTGACCCCTTTAATCTGTGTAAATATTTAGTCTTAACTCTACACACAGCCCTCAAGTGATGCCTATAATTGCTTGCAAGTATTAATGATCTAATGGCGCATTTAGACAAGTAGATCATTTACAAGTATTAGTAATTAAAAGGATGAGTTGCGTAGCACACTTTTGCTACATATGGTATTGTCCTCTCATGTGGTTTCATGATTAAGGAAGACTTTTGTTAGGCTACCAGGCTATAGTCTAAAGCCTCTCAAAAACATGAGGCTGATCAGTTGTCGTTTGGGATCAATAAAAAAATGGACTCCTTGGTCTACAGCACTGTCTTAGACATTCAATAGCTTATCGTTCGGCCGACAGCTATTTCTACAGACTCCCTCAAGGCCTTTCCATACACATTCTGCTTGACCGAACATGTACAGTTGTGTTCAAAATAATAGCAGTCTCACATCACTAACCTGATTAATCACTGTTTTTGGTAGAAATGATATATCTACATGGCAAATAATTTACTAGCAGGTGTAGTAGAGTAATAGAAACCCAACAGTCATTCCATGCCATGTAATTCAATCACTAATTGAAAGGGGCATGTTCAAAATAATAGCAGTGTGGAGTTCAATGAGTGAGGTCATTCATTCTTTGAAAAACAGGTGGCAATGATTGCCCTTATTTAAGGAAGGAAGGCAGCAAATGTTGTACATGCTGGTTACAGTGCATTTCTCTCTGAAATTCTGAGGAAAATGGGTCATTCCAGACATTGTTCAGAAGAACAGTGTACCTTGATTAAAAAGTTTATTGGAGAGCAGAAAACATATAAAGAAGTGCAGAAAATGATAGGCTGCTCAGCTAAAATGATCGCAAATGCTTTAAAATGGTAACCAAAAGCTGAAAGACGTGTAAGAAAGCGAAAAACTACCATTCGTATGGATAGAAGAATAGCCAAAATGGCAAGAACTCAGCCAACAATCAGCTCCAGGAAGATCAAAGAAGGTCTAAAGTTACCTGTGAGTACTGTTACAATTAGAAGACGCCTATGTGAAGCCAAGCTATCCGCAAGAAGCCCTCGCAAAGTCCCACTGTTGAAAAAAAGACATGGCCTAAAGAGACTTTTTGTGGACTGATGAAAGTAAGATTGTTCTTTTTGGGTCTACTGGCCGGAGACAATTTGCCAGATGACCCCCAACACTGAATTCAAGCCACAGTACACTGTGAAGACAGTGAAGCATGGTGGCGCAAGCATCATGATATGGGGATGTTTCTCATACTACAGTGTTGGGCCTATTTATCGCATACCAGGGATCATGGATCAGTTTGAATACATCAGAATACTTGAAGAGGTCATGCTGCCTTATGCTGAAGAGGAAATGCCCTTAAAATGGGTGTTCCAACAAGACAACGACCCCCAAACACACCAGTAAACGTGCAACATTTTGGTTCCAGACCAACAAGATTGATGTTATGGAGTAGCCAGCCCAATCCCCGGATCTTAATCCAATAGAAAACTTGTGGGGGGACATCAAAAATGCAGTTTCTGAGGCAAAACCAAGAAATAGAGAAGAATTGTGGAATGTAGTCCAATCATCCTGGGCTGGAATACCTGTTCACAGGAGCCAGAATTTGGTTGACTCCATGCAACACAGATGTACAGCAGATCTCAGAAACAGTGGTTCTACAACTAAATATTAGTTAAGTGATTAAAAGGAAAGCAAAATCTTCAAACATTTTTCAGTTTACATAGTGAATGTTTGAGTTTTTAAGAAGAATGCAAACTGCTATTTTTTTGAACAGTCTAATATTCAGGAACAACTCAAATTTGATATATTTTTCTTCATGTTTTGATTTGGAATAGAATGTGTGGTGTTCCCAATGCATTTGTGTGTATGAAAATAAAAGCTATTAGAAGGATTTTGAGCTTTATTCACTTTTTTAAACACACTGCTATTATTTTGAACACAACTGTATGTGTATTCAATGGGGAGAGAAGAGAAAGCTGCCTCCAGATTCTAGCGGCAGTTTATCTTCTGGGAGAACAAAATAATCAGGCCAAAATATTGCCCTATCCTACTCTTCCCCAATACCATCTATAGAGGGAGAGTCTGGAGCTCCTCACGTACATAAGATTTTGGCAGAAGAATGGCGGGTTTGGCCAACACTATCATTTATTCAGCAGACATCACAAACAAGCATTTGCCCTATATTTTCAATCGTTGACCAAAGTTGCTAAAATCAGTGACTTTTCTTATGTATGTGGCCAGCTTAGGCTACTTTCACACTCGCGTTTTGTGCGGATCTGTCATGGAGCTGCAAAATCGCTTCCGTTACAATAATACAACCGGTTGTATTATGTCTTTTATAGCCGTCTTGAACACCATTGAAAGTCAATGGGGGACGAATCAGTTTTCTATTCTTTTGTCAGAGAAAACGCATCCATCTCCATTAACTTACATTGTTTGCCAGGACGGATCCGTTTGGCTCAGTTTCGTCAGACGGACACCAAAACGCTGCAAGCAGTGTTTTGTTGTCCGCCTCCAGAGCGGAATGGAGACGGAACGGAGGCAAACTGATGCATTCTGAGCGGATCCTTTTCCATTCAGAATGCATTAGGGCAAAACTGATCCGTTTTAGACCGCTTGTGAGAGCCCTGAACGGATCTCACAAACGGAAAGGCAAAACTCTAGTGTGAAAGTAGCCTTACGTGTATGGTTCTATGATAACCAGGCTAATTCCATTCTATTAGTTTATAGGATTACCTGTCCTATATTATACAAAGAACTGTCGCTACTTGTTATACTGTGCTTTTATGTGTTTTCAGTGCCCTCTTTTATATACCCACACTTTACATTTACAATAATCCTGTAAACTAGAGCTAGACTAGGCGAACAATACCAAACATGTTGGAGTGCATAAGGCAGCTGTTCATATAGACAGAATAGTCCTCCTGATAGACCTGGACGTCTATACAGTAGACACAGTATAATTGACACACAGAAGGTCGACATAAATGCCACAGGACAATTGTCTGCTGCTTATTAATAACTTTCTCCTCTTGACACATGAAGCAAAATGTTTCATCTGCTGATACTTTTCAAGAACTTGATTTATAAGCCGTGCACCTGACACCGCAGCGGAGATTGATGAGCAGTATATTGTAATACACTTATTGGCTAGAAAACAACTTCCTTTAATTCCAGTAAAAAGACAACTCATAAAATAAGGGCACACTTTAACCCCTTAGGGACACAGCCTTTTTACACCTTAGGACCAGGCCATTTTTTGAAAATCTGACCAGTGTCACTTTAAGTGCTGATAACTTTAAAACGCTTTGACTTATCCAGGCCATTCTGAGATTGTTTTTTCGTCACATATTGTACTTCATGACACTGGTAAAATAAAGTTAAAAAAAATATTTTTTTTTGCATAAAAAAAAGTCAAATTTACCAAAAATTGGGAAAAATTAGCAAATTTCAAAGTTTCAGTTTCTCTACTTCTGTAATACATAGTAATACCCCCAAAAATTGTGATGACTTAACATTCCCCATATGTCTACTTCATGTTTGAATTATTTTGGGAATGATATTTTATTTTTTGGGGATGTTACAAGGCTTAGAAGTTTAGAAGCAAATCTTGAAATCTTTCAGAAATTTACAAAAACCCAATTTTTAGGGACCACTACAGCTCTGAAGTCACTTTGCGAGGCTTACATAATAGAAACCACCCAAAAATGACCCCATTCTATAAACTACACCCCTCAAGGTATTCAAAACTGATTTTACAAACTTTGTTAACCCTTTAGGTGTTGCACAAGAGTTATTGGCAAATGGGGATGAAATTTGAGAATTTCATTTTATTGCCTAATTTTCCATTTTAACCCATTTTTTCCACTAACAAAGCAAGGGTTAACAGCCATACAAGACTGTATCTTTATTGCCCTGACTCTGCCGTTTACAGAAACACCCAATATGTGGCCGTAAACTACTGTACGGCCACACAGCGGGGCGTAGAGTGAAAGGTGCGCCGTATGGTTTTTGGAAGCCAGATTTTGCTGGACTTGTTTTATGACACCATGTCCCATTTGAAGCCCCCTGATGCACCCCTAGAGTAGAAACTCCATAAAAGTGACCCCATCTAAGAAACTACACCCCTCAAGGTATTCAAAACTGATTTTACAAACTTTGTTAACCCTTTAGGTGTTGCACAAGAGTTATTGGCAAATGGGGATGAAATTTGAGAATTTCATTTTTTTGCCTAATTTTCCATTTTAACCCATTTTTTCCACTAACAAAGCAAGGGTTAACAGCCAAACAAGACTGTATCTTTATTGCCCTGACTCTGCCGTTTACAGAAACACCCAATATGTGGCCGTAAACTACTGTACGGCCACACAGCGGGGCGTAGAGTGAAAGGTGCGCCGTTTGGTTTTTGGAAGGCATGTTTTGCTGGACAGTTTTTTTGACACCATGTCCCATTTGAAGCCCCCTGATGCACCCCTAGAGTAGAAACTCCATAAAAGTGACCCCATCTAAGAAACTACACCCCTCAAGGTATTCAAAACTGATTTTACAAACTTTGTTAACCCTTTAGGTGTTGCACAAGATTTAATAGAAAATAGAGATACAATTTCAAAATTTCACTTTTTTGGCAGATTTTCCATTTTAATATTTTTTTTCCAGTTACAAAGCAAGGGTTAACAGCCAAACAAAACTCATTATTTCTGGCCCTGATTCTGTAGTTTACAGAAACACCTCATATGTGGTCGTAAAACGCTGTACGGTCACACGGCAGGGCGCAGAAGGAAAGGAGTGCCATACGGTTTTTGGAAGGCAGATTTTGCTGGACTGGTTTTTTTGACACCATGTCCCATTTGAAGCCCCCCTGATGCACCCCTAGAGTAGAAACTCCATAAAAGTGACCCCATCTAAGAAACTACACCCGTCAAGGTATTCAAAACTGATTTTACAAACTTTGTTAACCCTTTAGGTGTTGCACAAGATTTAATAGAAAATAGAGGTACAATTTCAAAATTTCACTTTTTTGGCAGATTTTCCATTTTAATATTTTTTTTCCAGTTACAAAGCAAGGGTTAACAGCCAAACAAAACTCATTATTTCTGGCCCTGATTCTGTAGTTTACAGAAACACCTCATATGTGGTCGTAAACCGCTGTACGGTCACACGGCAGGGCGCAGAAGGAAAGGAATGCCATACGGTTTTTGGAAGGCAGATTTTGCTGGACTGGTTTTTTTGACACCATGTCCCATCTGAAGCCCCCCTGATGCACCCCTAGAGTAGAAACTCCAAAAAAGTGACCCCATTTTAGAAACTACGGGATAGGGTGGCAGTTTTGTTGGTACAAGTTTAGGGTACATATGATTTTTGGTTGCTCTATATTACACTTTTTGTGCGGCAAGGTAACAAGAAATTGCTTTTTTGGCACCGTTTTTTTTTTTTTATTTACACCATTCATCTGACAGGTTAGATCATGTGGTAATTTTATAGAGCAGGTTGTCACGGACGCGGTGATACCCAATATGTATACAATTTTTTTTATTTATGTACGTTTTACACAATAATTTCATTTTTAAAACAAAAAAAATGTTTTAGTGTCTCCATAGTCTAAGAGCCATAGTTTTTAAAATTTTTGGGCGATTATCTTAAGTAGGGTCTCATTTTTTGTGGGATGAGATGACGGTTTGATTGGCACTATTTTGGGGTGCACATGACTTTTTGATTGCTTGCTATTACACTTTTTGTGACGGAAGATGACAAAAAATGGCTTTTTTTACACCGTTTTTATTTTTATTTTTTTACGGTGGTCATCTGAGGGGTTAGGTCATGTGATATTTTTATAGAGCCGGTGAATACGGACGCGGCGATACCTAATATGTATACTTTTTTTTATTTATGTAAGTTTTACACAATGATTTCATTTTTGAAACAAAAGAAATCATGTTTTAGTGTTTCCATAGTGTAAGAGCCATAACTTTTTCAGTTTTTGGGCGATTATCTTGGGTAGGGTATGATTTTTGCGGGATGAGATAACGGTTTGATTGTTACAATTTTGGCATAGATGCGACTTTTTTGATCACTTTTATTACCTTTTTTTGGAAGTAAGGTGGGCAAAATTCCAATTTCATCATAGTTTTTAATTTTTTATTTTTATGGCGTTCACCGTTCGGGTAAAGTAACATTACCGTTTTATAGATCAGGTCGTTACGGACGCGGCGATACCAAACATGTGTAGGGAATTTTATTTTTTTCATTTTTAATCAGTGATAAATGTGTTTTTTGATTTTTACTTTATTTTTCACTTTTTTCACTTTTTTTTTGACCCAGACCCACTTGGTTCTTGAAGATCCAGTGGGTCTGATGTCTGCATAATACAGTACAGTACAATATATAGTACTATACTGTATTTTACACTTTGTCTGAACAGATCTATGCCTTTCAGCACAGATCTGTTCAGCACCATGGACAGCAGGACGCCTGAGAAGGCGTCCTGTTGCCATGGGAACCTTCCCCGTCTGCTCAGTAGTGGCCAGAACTGCGCAGACGGGGAAGGGTAAGGACGGGGCTTGGGGGGGCTGCCTGGAAGCTCTCTCCCTCTCCATTCGGGGGACTGCAAAGGCACAGCAGCCCCCCGATGGGAGAGGGAGGGAGCTCCCTCTTACTGTTAACCTTTTCCATACAGCGGTCCGTACGGACCGCTGTATGGAAAGGGTTAAACGGCTGACATCGCATCACCGATGTCAGCCGTTTATACCAGGGTGCCAGCAATGTGCTGGCACCCTGGTATACCCACTAGACGCCAACGATTATGCAATGGGAGGCGGGCGGGGGATCGCGATCCCGCCTACCGCACCGCCCGCCTCCCGCACCGCCCGCACCGCCCGCAACCCTCCCCCTGCACCTCCCACCGGGCAAAAATCACTAAGGGGTGCAGGGGGGGGGGATACAGATGCACTTTAGGAATACTAAAGTTTCTGATCCCCGCGGTCAGGGACCGCGGGGATCAGAAACTGCAGAAATCGCAGCAAACCGCAGGTCTGAATTGACCTGCGGTTTGCCGCGATCGCCGACATGGGGGGGTCACGGGACCCCCCCGCGCATTTAGCCTAGGTGCCTGCTCAATGATTTGAGCAGGCACCGGGTTCCGATCACTGCCAGCCGCACGGCAGTGATCTAAAATGCACAGGGCGTACATGTACGCCCTGTGTCCTTAAGTACCAGGGCACAAGGGCGTACCTGTACGCCCTGTGTCCTTAAGGGGTTAAATCCACCCTTAATCTACCTTTTGATATGTGCCGAAAAGGTCAACGGCTTGTGGTGGCAGAAGCAATATTGGAATTGATTTTATATTCTACACCTTTTCTTCTTTTCTCAATAATTGTTTTTCTGGAGGAGAAGGTTAGTTACAGGAGCAGATGTTATTTAAAGGGATCATAGCCTTATAAGAAACTTCTGAACTTCTGGCATATCATAGAAACATCAGTCGGGGTCCATGAACCGGTACCTCCATCAAAAAAGGAAAGAGCCTCTTATTGTTCCTCCACGCACTGTCATAAACAGGATAATAAGGCTAATGTATTCTAGTCCTCGCTATTTTCCTGTATTCTTAGCCAATGCAGAGATTTACTGAGCTAAGTTGTTTCTTTCCAAATAATACATTTATTAAAGTGTATATATTATACTACGTGATACATGGCCAGGAAGCTTTTTGCGTGGCCATTTGTCATGCACTAACAGATGGGGACTTCTATGTTTATTAAAGGGGTAACCTCATCTTGGACTTCTATGATACACTGTAAAAGTTAGATAGATGTGATTCCCACATCTATCTTAAAGGAGTTGTCTCATCTGAGACATTGGTGGCATAATTCTAGGAAATCTATCACCTATTTGCAGAACCGTCCCCGAAAGTTGAAGGAAGCGCACTGCACATGCGCAGCGTTCTCTCCATTAATTTTTATGGGAGTATATAAGTGTGGCCATCACTTTATTCACTTCTATGGGACTGATAGAGATAGGCTAGCCAGACCTTGACTTTTTTTGGCAGTCCCATAGAAATCAATGGAGGGCAGACCCGCATGTGCGGCTGCTCTCCACTCACTTCCGGGGGTCCTGTTCTTGAGATAAGTAATAGATATCTTAGTGATAGGCCACCAATGTCTCAGATGAGACAACCGCTTAAAGAACAGGGTACTGTTTGTTGCCCACGCATTGTGCATTCACCTTTATGGGAGTTCTGTGAATAGCCTAGCAACTGTGCCCAGCTGTTCTAGGAAATTCCATGGAAGTGAATATCCTTTCGGTCAACAGCTATTGATTATGATGCCATCTGAATTTTCTGCTAAACTTTATTCAGTATCAATTAGACAACCCACTTTAAGGGCCTGGTGTGGTAAAGCTGTACATTTATGTGGAATCACTCTAAGAAGAACCTGCCAATTTAGTTGAGATAAGTTGACAATGTAATATAAATGATATTTGCCATTTGGGGAGGAGAAAGATCAATGATGTTAGACTTCAAGGTACCAAATAGTTTATTCTCTTGAGAGATCAGACATAGTCAGAGGTGTCTGTAATCTCATTGAACGAAACAAAGTACATTTGGACAATCTGAGAAGGCATGTCTATGGAGATTTTTATATAATTATTTCTAGTATCTTTAAAGGTTATTTACACCTTTTGGGGGGAAATATTTTAATGATTCCAGTCATTTTAGGCTAAAAATCATTTTTTTCAATTGATCTTTATCACAAATTTTCAATGCTTTTTTCTGTACACTTTATACTTTCTGTGGATTTTCAGACTAGCAGGCTTTCTGCTTTCTAGTGATTCTGTTGGAGCTCTAATCTCTGAACTCCTGACAGCTCATAAGCATTCATTAGAACTAAGTTCTTTTTAATGAAATAATAATTTAGCTATAATAAGTATTTATGCGCTGTTAAGAGTTCAGAGATAAGGGCTACGTATGGAGCCATCAGAGCAGTTCTCTGATGGAGTCACTATGCCTGCTCTTCTGCAAATCCACAGTAAATGAAAGCTGTACAAAGTAAACCATTGACATTTTTTAATAAAGACCAATTGAAAAGGTGATTTTTAGCCCAAAATGAATAGAATGCAATAATAAAATAATTGCCTTCGAAGGTGTCTGTAGCCTTTAAGGCAGGATTCACCAGAGGTCCAGGAAAGTGATTTGATGTAGGTCATGTGGTAGCTTAAACACTTCTAATTTGATTGAAAATAACGTTTACTTTTAACGAAAAATAATAATTGTATTATATGGATTGGAAAATAGCATTTCTATAAATGTCATTATAATTTCCCCCCCTTGAAGCGTTTCTCATATTTTAGGACACCAGGGACCTCATTGTGACTCTGACAGTTCACTGAGATTTCAATAAAATAGTGTTAGTATTAACTGTTGCTATTATGTTTCTGCCATGTGTTAGCCGATGCCTTGCTCCATGTTTTTCAGCCTTAAATTTACAACCTTCCTGTTCTCCTTATGGCAAAAGTAAGGAAAAAAAATTAAATTCGAAAACAGATGTTTATAGCAGAGCTCGGCGCAGCTAGTCATTTTACACCCGTTTTCAATATTCATAGTTTACATAGCTGGATAGTGTTCTGCCTAATTGATCTGATTGCTATAGGAAGATACCAGAGCTGAGAGAAAATGTTACTTGTGTTAACATGGTGTGTTTAAGACCTTGTAAGGGTCTTTCATTAGAGGTCCACATCTACAGCACAGTGATACCATTGAGAACCTGAGGAGCACAGAAGATTAGAGAATGAGAGTGGGATCTCTAACTTAAACAATGCTGGTTTATGGGTTTATTTTCTATGTAAATCATAAGAACACATATTGTGATTCCATTACCCGAGTATTTGGACAGCTGTTAATCGCGTGTTGTAAATGGTAAATGTTTAGCTTTTGCTGTATCTAATTAGACAACTCAAATACTTCATTGAAATCTTTACCGTCTATCAGCCATAGCCCATCTCCCAGCCGTAGTTAGTGAACTGACTTAAATTCATGAAATGCCCTCTAGTAATTTAGATTGTACATACCAAAGTAAATGTCAAAGTTAAACAAATCAATTATTATGGAATTTCCCCTATATTCTGCTGAATATAACCTAGGGTGTCTTCATACTTTGCAGTATACGTTTGACATGTGTGACAGTATACTACATTATTCTATGCATCCGGTAAAAAAGTATACTGTATGGGATTCTTATCTCACTGAATGTCTATACATTGACATATGCCAGAGGCTTACTTCGGGAAATAGTCCTGACATATAATGTACATCCTTATATTAAACAACATATTAAGGTCAGCATTTATTGGACAGGCCCCTTACACAATGACCTATCCTACATGCGAGTGCTGCTTCCTCTCCATCACACTGCCTGTTGTCTCCCCTGTAGCTGTAGCGATGGTGTAGTGTAATTACAAGTATTGTGATGTAGAGATGACAGGCACTGTAACGAAGATCGTATGGAGTGCCACCTCCTCTTCAAACAGCTGATCTGTGGGGGTGCCGGGTGTCGAACCCCCACCGTTCCGATATTGATTACCTATAGTGAGGATAGGTGATCAATATAAACAGGCTGCATAACTCCTTTAGCTATTTATCATTCAATTGCATTAGCCTTCTCTACTGTATGCAAGGCTAATCTGTATTGAGAAGATACAATCAGGACTTTCTAGTGACATTTATCCAATCCATCCAGTATGCATTGTAATGTGGAGCCATTTCACTCCTATTCATACATACACATACAGTATATTCTGTAAGGTTGCAAAACACTATTCATATTGTACAGCTCCACATAAAGGGCCTGGTTTTACAAGGAAGTGTTTAACTGAATCATATATTTTACCCAATTTGGCCGACATTCATTTAATGTGTAAGGATACTTTATGTTCACACAAAAACTGCAGCACACAGATCCATATCTCCCAACCATCCCAGATCTGGTGGGAAATTCACGGGTTTTGGCGACTGTCCTGCTTCCTTATGACGTTTGAGGTATATCCTGATTTCAACTGTATCTGTGTCTTGAGAACGCAGGTACAGTTGAATGCAATCTGCTGTCCAGAAACAATAATTTAGGTGCCTGCATGAACAAAAGTTTCACAAAGAGCGTTCCCGATCCTGTCCGATAATCTTCCCATCTAAATCCACCTTTAGTAGATGTATTTCATAAGAGTTTCCGAAAGTAAGACAATGGTTAATAGTAAGAACATTAGAATGTTTAACACAAGGTATAAAATGTTAAAGTTTTTATGCCCTACATCAGTTATTTCTAGTTTTTAATTCACTATAATTTGGAGTATAACGTAATAGTACTTCTTGATGTAGGAATTTTGATGTTCACTGTGTAAAATGCAATTATAAGAAAAGAAGATATAAAAGAGATTTTATCGGACACAAGACATCTGTGAAATAGATATAGGTGTTATCTGGACACTCATATCTGACCCCATTTGCAGAGCTTCTAGTAGCCATTTCTAGTTGTGGCATATATATTGTGGATTCACCTAATCTCTCACAGCTACCATTCTTACCTTTGAGCAGCAAGCATCAAAGATAAGAACTCACAGGCTGGATACAGGTACAGGAAATCCCATACATGGGAAACTGCCCGGTAGTGGCAGGCCATGTACATCACTAAGATGCACCCTTATGTGGTGTCTATTGCTCACAAGCTGCTTCTATTAGAATAGTAGACACATTTGCATGCAACTGCAAGTAAACCTGACATGGATATTATTTGAATGTTTAAAGGACAGAAGACATGTTAAAACCAGGGTTGGGTGGGACGACAAAACCAGATCATCAGGTGAGCCAATGTTTTGACACAGTAATGAGTCCAGCAGAAGACATATTTACAGTTAAGGACTATTCTTATAGTGTTGATTTACGCTAGAATTTAGTATTGCCCTGATCAGTATTCACAATGATAACGATAAATTTTAGTATGCGGTTATAAATGCCATGGTCTTCATAGACTAATGGTGGGTTCCCAGGAGACTATTTTCTAGAGACCTAGGTCCCACACTGTGACATTAACAAGGCTGGTATCTGTGATAATACTGTATGGATCGCCTAAAATTGGTAATATCTGAAGGGGACACTAA
This sequence comes from Bufo gargarizans, assembly GCF_014858855.1. Taxonomy (NCBI): domain Eukaryota; kingdom Metazoa; phylum Chordata; class Amphibia; order Anura; family Bufonidae; genus Bufo; species Bufo gargarizans. Next base: position 223,798,242 of record NC_058082.1, on the reverse strand, counting down.
ATAGTTACCCACTTTATAAATATGAATAAGTATCTGAAATATGCGACCGGATAATAGCTAATTCCAAAGAATTGTTCTTTTTAAGTACTTATTATACATATTATTTTGTATAGGCACAGAAAGCACCAGTCTTGATAAATCTCCCCCATAGTTTTCAGGACATTAAGGACTGGGAGGTGTTGCACTTAAAGGGCCCTTGCTTGTTGATCGGGTAATAGGATCGTTTGTGTGGTTACCCAAATCATCTTGCTGCCAGTAAATAATGTTTCTGTATGAGGGCGAGCGATTGCATTTGCTATAAATACAGCTGTCTCCTCCAATGACGATCAGATGATTGTCAGGTAGGAACGCTTCTTTCTCGACAATTGTCTGTTCCATCAAGCAGTGTAAAGGACCCTTAACGGAAAAAGAAAAACTAGAGGAGGTTGTTAATTGAATCATTTTGTTTATTTATTTATTTTTACTGTAAAGTAGATAAAAATACCAGTGTGAACAAAAATTCCTTTACATATTACCACAAAGCAACAACATGGCAGAAAAAAAGGTATACAACACAAACTCTTAATATTGCCCATTTTACCATAGCTTTTATATTACTGATTTACATAGTTAAAGGGGTTATCCAACCCCTATAATTCCCCCTCTCAATGCCCGGGCACCGCATATAGGTTATACTAACCCAGTCCCTGGTATCCGTAACACTCCTGATGCCAGTAGCAGACTGCAATGGATACGAACCTCCCTAGCATCGGTGTGATGCTAAGAAGCCTCGTCCCCATCATCGCCTTCTATTGGCTTCCCCCCGTCGCCAGATGTTTTGATACACGCGATGGGGAGGTGCGGCTGCGTCCGGGTGGGGATCTGGAGCGACGCTGATGCCGGGGAGTGGGGTAAGTATAACCTATATGAGGTGCTTGGGCATTGGGATCATTATAGGGGTTGAATAACCCCTTTAATACGGTTGAAAAAATACGCAAGTCCATCAAGTTCAATGGATAGGTGGGGAAGTGAATTTTAGTAAGCTCTACTATGGGAGACCCAATTAATGAGAACTCAATACAACCCTTGTCTTCCCGAGGGTTCATCGACTTGAAATCCCTAGAGTTGGCGAACACACTTGATTGTTTTCCCCTCCATGCCAGTCCTAATTCTGGCTATTGGCTGACCGCAGGGAACAGCAAGCTTAAAGAGGTTCTGCATTCTGGGCAATCTCTACTTGTTAGAAGGGTCCGTTGACAGTAAGCAGATCACAAAGTGTTTCCCTGCCAGGTCCCCCCAACAATTAGCTGTAGGGAAATCTTGCAGTAACCGTAAGAAATTAAAGGATTACTGCCATCTTCATTTGTATGGCACATCCACAGTATTTCAATACATGTTGGTCACATGGCTCTCTCCATGGGTGTTCTGAAAATAACTAAGAGTGCTTACATGGCTTTTTTGGGACTCCCATAAAATTGAATGGAGAGAGCTGCTTATGTGTGGCCAGCCCTCCATTCACATCGGATATGAGATGGGGTTGAGGATATGGGCCTGCACCTATCATACAATTATGGCATATCTTTTGAAGCAAAGGAGCCAAAACCCAGCATAAAGGATCAGGGTCTCTCCGCAGGTCTGACCACATTTGGGGTGAGGGTGGTGGGGTCTGCCAGAAAACCCCCAGGGCAGGGGCGGATTAAGTGCATGATAGGCCCGGGGCTGTCTACCCAACTTGGGCCCCCCCCCCTCCATTTTAGTTTAGTTTTTTTTTTTTTGTATGAAGAGGCTGCGGTGCTTCATGGGCGCCACAGTCTCTTCTTAGGCCATATGACATCTTCAGACTAAAAAAAAAATACCCCAAATTGGGTCCTAAACTGAAAAATTTGGTTGCCAAATTTAAAATACATATAAATGTAATAAAAAAGACATGGAGGAGAATACAGCACCACATACCTCTTACATCCAGTGACATCTCCTGTCATGTAGACCTTCTCTTTCCTCTTCTCCTCCATTTGACCCAGACCACCATGGCAAATTCTTTCAGCCGCATCTCGTCTCTACAGTTTGTAACACAAACACGTTAGATTTCTCAATTTTTCCATCAACCTCCTCATCCTGGTGTCCCCACAGTGTCATCCTGCCACCCCCAATACTGTGCCCGTTGTGCTCCCCAATGCCCCAGGAACTATACTGCTGAAAAAAATAGTGACCCTAATAGACATAATTGGGGTAATTTATCAAACTGGTGTAAAGTAGAACTGGATTTCCAAAAGAGCTGTCAAATATGAAAGGTGGAATCTGTTTGGCTGCTATGGGCAACTAAGCCATTTCTGCGTTACACCAGTTTGATAAATTACCCCAAATGTTCCTATAGTGTCTACAGCAGTTATAATGTCCCCTAGAGTATTCCAAGTAAAAATAACATCCTATATTGTGCTCCAGGTAATAATACCTGTATAGTGTCCCCAGAAATAATAGAATTGCCCCTACAGTGCCTCCCCAATAGCAACACCCCCATATAGTAATTTCCACCACACTGCCCCCACACAGTAATTTCCCCCAAACTGCCCCCATATAGTAGTTTGCCCCCACACAGTAATTTGCCCCACACTGCCCCCACATAGTAATTTCCACCCCACTGCCCCCATATAGTAATTTCCACCACACTGCCCCCACATAGCAATTTCCACCACACTGCCCCCACATAGCAATTTCCCCACACTGTTCCCACATAACAATTTCCCCACACTGCCCCCACACAATAGTTTTCCCCACACTGTCTCCACATAGTAATTTGCCCCCACATAGTAATTTTCCCCCACATAGCAATTTTCCCACATAGAAATTACCCTACACTGTCCCCACATAGAAATTACCCCACACTGTCCCCACATGGCAATTTCCCCCACACTGCCCCCACACAATAGTTTCCCCCACACTGCCCCCACACAATAGTTTCCCCCACACTGCCCCCACACAATAGTTTCCCCCACACTGCCCCCACATAGTAATTTGCCCCCACACTGCCCCATATAGTAATTTGTCCCCACATAGCAATTTCCCCACACTGTCCCCACATAGAAATTACCCCACACTGTCCCCACATAGCAATTACCCCCACACAATAGTTTCCCCCACACTGCCCCCACATAGTAATTTGCCCCTACATAGTAGTCCCTCCCATAATAATTTGCCCCCACACTGCCCCCACATAGCAATTTGCCTCCACACTTCCCCCACATAGCAATTTGCCCCCCACTGCCCCATCTAGTAATTTGCCCCCACATAGTATTCCCTCCCATAATAATTTGGCCCCATACAGCCCCCACATTCCACCCCCCCATGTACTCGATTTATCTTCCCTAATATGTCCTCCTGTGTGCCCCCCCCCCCCAAAGTAGGCACATGAAATAAAAAAATAAAAAATGAACAAAAAATGAAAAGATAAATACTCACCTATGTCCAGGGCCAGGCGCTTGCTCGCAGAGGAAGGTGGGATGAGTCAGGCGCGTCACAGTGCTGCATCCCGACACAGGCACGCCATGACGTCATCACACACGCCTGCGCCGGGATTTCACTATCGCATAGGCCTCAGGCCTACAAGGCCTGAAGCCTATGGCGGTGATTGGCGACGGGACAGGGAACTATGCGCTCCCGTGCCCCGCCGCAGTATGTGGGCGTTCAGGTCAGCATTGGGCCCCCCAGCGGTGCTGGGCCCGGGGCTGCCGACCCGAACGTCCCTATTGTAATCCGCCACTGCCCCAGGGGGGAAAACCCATTAAAGCAGGCTGTATCCCAGCTATGTAGTAGTAGGCATTGTCTACTGACAGTAAAGCTGGATGTATGGGAATTCTCTGCACTGTATTATTGGTGCATTTACTCTCATGGAGGGTGCAATTCTGCACAATAGCAGTCTAATAATATCAATAATAATGATATAATTACATTCACTAGTACATACGCATCTACCTCCTGGTACCATATAAATGTGAGCTATATAGAGTGCCATTGCTTATATGTGTTTGGATTTGCATTTATATTGTTATTATTTTTTCCTAGGAAAAAAGTAAATTTATATTTCTTCCAGTTCTGCTGCTATTTTTTATCATGTACCAATTAAAAAATAAAAATAAAGCTTAAATACTTCTCTTTTTTGGCTAAGTGCTGCAGTCACATTGTCCACAAAGCAAAAGAATGAGTTAAACGGCAAACCTGATCAGAGGGAATGTAACTCATACACAAAGGCAGCACAGCAATCCATCATTATCTGTCATTAGACGGGACTGCAGAAGTTTCAAATTATAGGACCTAGCAAGTGGAAATCACTTACCGCACATATGTGCTCCTCCAGTGCTATAGTGTAAATGAACGCAGCTCAGTCAACATAATGTTAACTCAATAGGCGGCAAGGATGCTTTAAATGAAATAACAAAATATAAGAGGCTTGAAATGTATGGAAATTGATGCTGGTACAAACACTACTGTACGGGAGTATGGGAGAAGGAGGGCCTGAGAACGCTGATCATTTGTCTGGGAAAGAACACTGGTGTCTGGAAGGAAATTACCAGGGAAATTGCCAGGCTTCAGGAAGGACATGGAGAGGCTGGGCCTGAAACCTGCATTGTGTCTGCAATAGTAAACTAACATTGTCTTTTGTTTTACTGGCGCTTTAATTTTCTAGGTTGTGTGGGAGCAGGAACTTGTTTTTTTTCCACTTATTTCCCACCGTCAGTTTTGCAGTTTCACACATACAGTACATGACTAAGGGTGACATGCATGGTCTAATTAAATATGGCCATCAATTATGGCATAGTGATCTACTTCAACTGTAATTAGAGTTTAATCCTTTGGATACAATGTTAAAGGCAGGGGCAGATTGGCCATAGAACCTACAGGGAAATCTCCCGGTGGACCGATGCCCAGGGGGCCACTAAAGCCCTCTTCATTGCTGCAGGCCAGGTACATATTGATCTGATGCTCAATGGCTACAAGTTCCCTACTGAACTCAATTGTATTACCGTCCTCATGATGGTGATACAGTTAAATACTGTGATTGGGGCGGCAGGATTTACTGTTGCCCTGTGGTATTTGGTTCTGCTGGGACAGTATTCTGTGCTACACTACGGTATTACAGGTCCTACCTACTTCTGTTGTCCCTGCCTACTTGCTTTGGTCCGTCTTCTGTTAATTTAGACCCACCTACAACATTGGGCCACTATAAAAAAAATAATCCAGGGCAACATTAAGTTCCAAATCCGCCCCTGGTTAATCCATAGACGACCCGCACCGTACATGTATGTGACTTAAGGACCAGCGCTGTACATGTGCGGTGCTGTGATCGGGCTGGTGCAGGAGATGCGCCCACCCGATCTGCGGCAGGGGTTCGGCAGTCACTGATAGCCGGAACCCTGCTGCATGCGCCGGCATCAGTGAAATGACCGATGCCAGCGCATTAACCCTTGATGTGCCGCGGTCAGCGCTGACCGCGGCAACAGCGATGTCCTTGCTGGTATCGGCGGCTTCCATTGGGTCCCTGTGCTGCTGTGACGGGGACCTGATGGCAGGGACGGCAGCCCGATGCCTTCCTTATGCATCTTGGCTGCCTTCAGGGAGAGCCTGTGAAAGCCTGGATCTCACAGGCAAACAGGCTGTAAGTGTATTACAATGTGTAACTTTGTAACACACCCTCAACCAATGCATCACAATACTTCTGTATTGTGATGCATTGTAATGGGGATCAGACCCGCAAAAGTCCAAGAGTGGGACAAAAATGAAAGTGTAAAAAAAAGTTAAAAAAATTAAGTTTTACAAAAAAAATAAAGTTTCAAGTAAAAAAAAGTGTCCTTTTCCCAAAATAAAGTTTAAAAAATTATAAAAAATAGGGAAAAAAAGAAAAGTAGACAAATTAGGTATCGCCACGTCCATATAGACTGGCTCAAAAACAATATCACATGACCTAACCCCTCAAATGAACACCGTCAAAATTTTTAATAAAAACTGTGCAAAAAAGTAATAAATTTCTGTCACCTTAAATCACTAAAACTGCAACACCAAGCGATCAAAAAGGCATATGCCCCCCAAAATGGTACCAATCTAAATGTCATCTCATCCGCAAAAAATGACAATCGCCCAAAAACTGAAAAAACGATGTCTCTCAGAATATGGAGACACTAAAACATGATTTATTTTTAGTTTCAAAAATAATACTATTGTGTAAAACTTACATAAATAAAAAAAGTTGACATATTAGGTATCTCCACGTCCATAAGAACCTGCTCTATAAAAATATCACATGACCTAACCCTTCAGGTAAACACCCTAAAATAAAATAGAATAAAAACAGTGTCAAAAAGCCATTTTTTGTCACCTTGCATGACAAAAAGTGTAATAGCAAGCGATCAAAAAATCATATGCACCCCAAAATAGTACCAATAAAACCGTCATCTCATCCCGCAAAAATCATTCCCTACCTAAGACAATCGCCAAAAAACTGAAAAAACTATGGCTCTCAGACTATGGAGACACTAAAACATCATTTTTTTTTGTTTAAAAAATGATATAATTGTGTAAAACTTACATAAATAAAAAAAGTTGACATATTAGGTATCTTCGCGTCCGTAAGAACCTTCTCTCTAAAAATATCACATGACCTAGCCCCACAGTTGAACACCTTAAGAAAAAATAAATAAAAACGATGTAAAAAAAGCATTTTTTGTCACCTTACATCACAAAAAGTGTAATAGAAAGCGATTAAAAAGTCATATACATCCTAAAATAATACCAATAAAATCGCCATCTCATCCCGAAAAAAATGAGCACTTACACAAGACAGTCGCCCAACAAAAAAGCCACATGATCTAACCTGTCAGATGAACGTTGTAAATACAAAAATTAAAACTGTGCCAAAACAGCTATTTTTTGTTACCTTGCCTGACAAAAAGTGTAATATATAGCAACCAAAAATCATATGTACCCTAAAATAGTACCAATAAAACTGCCATCTAATCCTGTAGTTTCCAAAATGGGGTCACTTTTTTGGAGTTTCTACTCTAGGGGTGCATCGGGGGGCTTCAAATGGGACATGGGGTCAAAAAACCAGTCCAGCAAAATCTGCCTCCCAAAAACCATATGGGATTCCTTTCCTTCTGTGCAATGCCGTGTGCCTGTGCAGCAGTTTACAACCACATATGGGGTGTTTCTGTAAACTAAAGAATCAAGGCCATAAATATTGAGTTTTGTTTGGCTGTTAACCCTTGCTTTGTAACTGGAAAAAATGGATTAAAATGGAAAATCTGCCCAAAAAGTGAAATTTTGAAATGTTATCTCTATTTTCCATTAATTCTTGTGGAACACCTAAAGGGTTAACAAAGTTTGTAAAATCAGTTTTGTATACCTTGAAGGGTGTCGTTTCTAAAAAGGGGTCACTTTTTGGGAGTTTCTACTCTAGGGGTGCATCAGGGGGTCTTTAAATGTGACATGGCAGCTTAAAATTATCCCAGTGAAATATACTTTAAAAAAACCATATGGCATTCCTTTTCTTCTGTGCAATACCGTGTGCCCGTACAACAGTTTACGACCACATAGGGGGTGTTTCTGTAAACGACTGAATCAGGGAAATAAATATTGAGTTTTGTTTGGCTGTTAATCCTTGCTTTGTTAGTGGAAAAAATGGATTAAAATGGAAAATCTGCCAAAAAAGTGAAATTCGGAAATTTAATCTCCATTTTCCATCAATTACCCTAAAGGGTTAACAAAGTTAGTAAAATCAGTTTTGAATACCTTAAAGGGTATAGTTTCTAAAAAGGGGTCATTTTTGGGTGGTTTCTATTATGTAACGTATTTTTCGCTTTATAAGAGGCACCTGATGATAAGACGCACCTAGGTTTTTGAGGAGGAAAATAAGGAAAAAATTTTTTACCAAAAGGTGTGCTTTTAGTGGGTTTTGAATTAATGGTGCTCTGTGCATGATGCTATTATGGGGGATCTGTGGATGACGCACTGTCATGTGGGGGATCTGTGGATAACACTGTTATGGGGGACCTGTGGATGGCACTGTTTTGGGGGATCTGTGGATGGCACTGTTTATGGGGGATCTGTGGATGGCACTGTTATGGGCATCTGTGGATGGTACTGTTATGGGGTGGGGGATCTGTGGATGGCATTTTTATGGGGTGGGGGATCTGTGGATGGCACCGTTATGGGGGGGGGGGGGGGGGTCTGTGGATGACACTGCTATATGTCATCCACAGATTCCCCTCATAACAGTGTCCCCCAATACACCGGCCCTCTGCTCACCGCAGTATTTATAAACATTAATCCTTATCCTGTTAATAAGTTTAACTAAAGCTGTCCCCTGTTCCCCCTGTATCAGTACAGCACCTACGAACAAGCTTCCATAGCAGGCAGAGCGGACGGCAGCAGTAACGTCACTCACTGACGTTGCGCGTCTGCTCCGCCTGCTTCATTCATAAAGTGGGAGGAGCAGGCGCTTGACATCAGTGAGTGACGTTACTGCTGCCGTCCGCTCTGCCTGCTATAGAAGCTTGTTCGTAAGTGCTGTACTGATACAGGGGAACAGGGGAGAGTGCAGCTTTAGTTAAATTTATTAAAAGGATAAGGATTAATGTTTAGAAATACTGTGGTGAGTGGCGGGGCCCGGTGTGAGAGTACAGTGACTGCACCAGGCCCCGCCCCTAGTTCCGGACTCCAGCCCCTCCTCTCTCCCGGCTCATACATCGCAGTCTGCGATGTATAGATTGAAATTTGGAAATTTGCTAATTTTCAAAATTTTTGCTAAATAAAAAAAAACTAATTATAAATAAAAATATATTTGTTTAACTCAATTTTACAGCTGTCATGAAGTACACTATGTGACAAGAAAACCATCTCAGAATGGCCTGGATAAGTAAAAGCGTTTTAAAGTTATCACCATATAAAGTGACACATGTCAGATTTGCAAAAAATTGCCAGGTTCTTAAGGTGAAAAATTGCAGGGTCCTGAAGGGGTTAAAGGTTTCTTTATGATTGACAACTGACACAAATGTCCTAGAGTAGCACTCTGGGCTAATTGAGGCATAATTGGATCAGATGAAGCTTCTGGCTTTGGAGCACTTTAAGACCACAACCAAATGTAGTAGAATTATCACAGATGTTAGTACTCATTCCACAATGAAAATCTGCAGCAGTTTATACTACAGTGCACGATGATGGGTTTTTGAAAAGTCCATCCACAAGTTCAATCCTATAAAATATTACCAGACCGCATATAAAGTATTAAAATATTTATTTTATTATATCCTTTTTTCATAAAAACAAATGCATAAAAAAAAAGGATAGGCGCAGGAAGGCAGCATCCACAAGAGGAAAACACAAGGTGTATTTCATACAAAGTTACATCAATCATATAAAGTGCAAGTGCCAAAAACATATACAAAAGATCAATAATATGTACCCATAATGTGTTTCCTCCGGGATGACGCCAGCCCCGACGCGCATTTCGGCGTATATGTTTTTGGCACTTGCACTTTATATAATTGATGAAACTCTGTATGAAATACACCTTGTGTTTACCTCTTGTGGATGCCGCCTTCCTGCACCTTTTTTGTATGCATTTGTTTTTTTAAAATAAGGATATAATAAAATAAATATTGTAATACTTTATATGCGATCTGGTAATATTTTATAGGATTGTAATTGATAGATTACCATAAGCATAGCATTTACATTTACTATGAGTGCGTATCCATGGCACTATAAGGGCTACTAACGTTTATATTGTATATCCATCCACAATGTGCAGATAAAATCAATTTGGAAAATGTTAACATGCTTCAAAAAAATTAAATGTGCAGCATACTCATTCTGTTGTGGATATGGCCCATCACTTCAAATTTTACTCTTTGCAATGCAAATAAATCCTTAAAATGGTTGCCTCATCTGAACATTTATGGCATATTGCTAAAAAAAAAAAGGAAGATAAGCAGAACTCCAAGCCCCTTAGTGGGATAAATCCATATTCAATGTTCAAGTCACCTGGTATGCATCCAGGGCAATGCGGTGAGGGGTCCTGGCTCGGGATCCCAGTAGAAACAGCAATGTAGAGAAATCTGCAGCACTCGTCCAATTCCGTCAATGGTGTTTTATTTAGTAGTTAGGCAGCATACATAGCGACATTTCAACCCTCAGGCCTTTATTAAGCCGCTTCATAAATACCTGCAATCACTGCTATGGGACTTCCAAAACCAGCAGAATGCTCTGGGTCAGCTGTTTTTGGAAGTCCTATAGCAGTGAGTGAAGAGGATGCTGTGCTTGCGTGTTGTACTCTTCTTCACTTTGGAATCTCCATTCTCGAGATGAGAGTGGGTCCCAGAGGTGGGATCTGTCCTTATCTGACATTTGTGGCATATCCTAGCAATATTCCATAAATGTTAAGATGAGGCAACCAGTGATGGCCAGTTTGCAGTGTTCGCCAGCGAACACATGCAGGCAGCCATCTTGACTCACAAGTCAGGCAGGGAGCCGGTCTGAAATCAAATGCTGTCACCGGGAGCCCGATGAAGGCCCTCGGAACTGCCTGCTCCCGGTGACCGCATTCGATTTCAGACTGGGTCTCAGCACAAGCACAGGTAAGGGCTTACCTGTGCATCGCTGGTCTTGTGAGTCAAGATGGCAGCCCGCATGTGTTCACTGGCGGACACTGCGGACTGCCCATCACTGGAGGCAACCCCTTTAACAGATCTGTGACAATCTGTGTGTTAAACAGATTTTGCTACATATTTGCTGAAAAATCAGCAGCAGGAAATCTCCAGGTGCTTGAGTGGCCGAAAAGTCCTTCGACCATATAAAACAAGAGCAGAATTTTGAACAGCACATGGCAGGTGGGAAGCCGTGGGTCACACTTTGACCTTGTGGTCTAAGATTATTATGTTACAACTCTTCTCCTCATATGCAGTTTTAATAGGGTAGCCAGACATCTGGTTTTAGGCCTGACAGTCCGGTTTTCAGGCTCCCTGTCCTCCGTATAGTGCAGGGCTTGGATGGACGCAGGGATGTCCTCCTTTTCTGTGGCATCCTGCTCTGACAGCATCATTGTGCAGTCTGAGCAGGAGCTGCAGCCACAAAATTACTGACTAAGGCTTCTCTCACCCCCATGTAGTCCCTAGAGCCAGCAAACATGGCTCTCTGTGACAGACTGAGGGGTAGGGAAGTACTTCTGGCCCGCCTGCAGTTCACCTGATGTTCTTCAAGTATTTTTTCCCCTCTTTTGCTGGCAGCAGGGAGTGTGGCTTGGCAGAGTCAAGGTAGTGGCTTAGCGAAAGTGGGCGTGGTCTATAAGGGGAACGCCAGTGGCCACCCTAAGTACAAATAATACAAATGTTATATACATTTGGAGAGTGGGGTCTCAGAATAACTCACTATTATAGGGTTGTTGGTACCCCAGTTCAACATTACCTAGGGTGACATAGTAACATAGTACATAAGGCCGAAAAAAGACATTTGTCCATCCAGTTCTGCCTGTCATCCTGCAAGTTGATGCAGAGGAAGGTAAAAGCCAATTTTCCCCACTTTAGGGGAATGAAAAATTCCTTCCCGACTCCATTCAGGCAATCAGAATAACTCCCTGGATCAACGACCCCTCTCTAGTAGCTATATCCTGTAATATTATTACGCTCCAGAAATACATCCAGGCCCCTCTTGAATTCCTTTATTGTACTCTCCATCACCACCTCCTCAGGCAGAGAGTTACCAAGAATAAATGAACCTAAATACATGGAGAACACCCTGTGCTTTAAGACAATGTAAATGTCAGTGTCCCCATAAACCTATTACGTTTATTTTGCACCAGAATATTGTACCCGTGCCAGACTTAATCTGTGATGTTGTTTTAGAAAGTTGTATATGCCAAAAAATCATGTTAGCCATAAGGATTTTGCTATCAGAATCCATGTTTTATACCACCTTGGAGCTGATGTAGATTTTGTCCACAGAATGTACCAAAATCAGCTTAAGTCCCCTTTCACACGGGCGAGAATTCCGTGTGGGTGCAATGTGTGAGGTGAACGCATTGCACCCGTACTGAATCCGGACCCATTCACTTCAATGGGGCTGTTCAGATGAGCGGTGATTTTCACGCATGGTTGCTAGGAGATGATGGAAGTAAATTGATAAAAGTCAATTTACTGTATTATTTATTTATGTTCAGTTTTTATCGCACGGGTGAAGATTCCTATCTTCATTCAGCAGGACCTGTTATAAGGGACAATAATAAAATCTACAGAACACCTAACCCAAACCCGAACTTTAGTGAAGGGGTTCGAGTCTGGGTACCACAGTCAGTTTTTTTTATCGCGCGCGTGCAAAACGCATTGCACCCGCGCAATAAAAACTGAACATCGTTACACAATCTCAGTCAAAACTGACTGCAATTGCGTACCTACTCGCACGATTTTCCCTGATCGCAGACTCAACGCATCCGGACCTAATCCGAACACGCTCGTCTGCAAGGGGCCTAATAGTGCTGCAAAACATGGTGCAAAATGGGATTAAACAAAAAGTTGGAGCAAAAGTTTTCTAAGAAAAATGTGTGTCTTACATTTAGTAAATGAAACAAAATTGTGGTGCATATACCTCATGTATTTAGCTCAGCAAACATGCCCACACAGTCTGACGATAATCAAGGCACTGCTCAGGCACAGTGACAATGATATATCTTCATCAGTATAAATGGAAAATGCTAAGAAAATAAAATTTAGATTAATTTTCAAATATAATAAAATCAACATGAACACAACATATAAATGTCAGCTAAACGACTTTTTGATAGGCAGTAGATGGTGTACACTAACCGTACATGGGCAGTTCACTCGCTATTATTGTTGCTGATAGGGGTTCACAGCTTCCCTAAACTTATCTCATTTCAAATATACATGTTAAGTGGAGAATATAGGGAACATGAACTGTATCTGCAGCACGTAACATTTGTCAGAAGGTAATGTATCGCCTTAGGACAACAAAAGGTTTGTATAAATAAGCACACACCTATGTTATCAATTGCAGAACACAAGGAACATAACTAGTAGTTTGTCTATAATACTCTATACAGGGCCGTAAAGATCTTCTGTATTCTAGGCTTGATTCACATGGTAACAATCCTGGATTTTAGCGACTATCCCGCAGTTTAGGATGGCTGTGGCATGTCCCGATTTCAACTGTATCTGAGTTCTGTGGACACAGATACAGCTGAAAACAGTGCTGAAGCAGATAGCTTACAGCTCCCTGCCCCGTCGTTTGCTGGCCTGTTCACTCCCCAGGAGGCAGGTGCAATACAGTGATATCATTGCTCCTGATGTGTTGAGCAGGAGATAGCACAAACCGGAAGATGATGGGGCTAGATGAGTTTTACTTTTTTGTTTTATTTACTTTACTTACTATTGTAAGGGGCCACTAAGGGGGCAGGAATATTGTTAGGGGACACTAAGAGGGCAGGAATATTGTTAGGAGACACTAAGGGGGCAACACTAATGTAGGGGGACACAAAAGTGGCAGCATTATTGTGAGGGGCACTAAAGAGGGCAGTAGTATTATAAGTGGGCCCAAGGGGACAGTTATTTTTTGAGGGGGCACTAAGGGGGCAACACCATTGTAACAAAGTAATAAGAGGGCAACAATATTGTGATGGAAGAACTGAGGGGTCATTTTTTACTGTGAAGGGAACACTTAGGGGGCATAACTATTCTGTCGGAGCACTAAAGGGACATTCTACTGTGCGAGGGCACAAAGGGAGCATTCTACTCTGAAGGAAAACTGAGGGGGAAAACTAGTGTGTGGGGCACTTACAAGACATAATGTATGGGGAGGCACTACATGCTACCTAGGTACAGTGCAGGGTTTAGCCACTGATAAATGGGGTTGTCCCTTTTGTGGTGGTTACTTAGCTTTTAGGAAGGGGTAGCCTTTAGGGATATTACAGGGAAAGAACACCCTAGTCCTTGACCGACACTTCATATATTTTTTATTACATCTCATCTAACTGTAAGTTATACCTTTTTATTATGCAAAATAGCTATTTTGTGACGTGGTGAAATCCCTCAGAGATGTTATCCTCCTATAAGCCCTCCGGGAATTATTAGGATATCCTGTATCGATATTTGATGTTTTCTTGCACATTTGGCTATATTCTTAATCAGTAATGGGGGTTGCATATTTATTATATATTTTAATTGATAAGATAAAGGTTTAGTTTCATTATAGAGGTTTCTCTTGGCGATCACTGAATACACAGTTCCCTGATATATGTGAATATACAACTACCTTCTACCCTTTCAGTTTCCCAGTACCTTATTTCTTAGTAATATATCTAACTGTCAATTACTATTCATTGGAGTTATATAAATACTTCTTTAATGGAGCATATTCTGCCAAAAATTATATCTTTCATCCAGGTTTGGTGAACAGCATGAAGAGAGCTGTAGTGTGCTGATTTCTCACTACTTAGTCACTTCGATATGCCAGGAGCTAAGATTTCCTGGAAGTTCTTTAATCATGTTGGCAAAATGGCAAGTACAGGGTATCACATTAGGTGGCATGGGATTTTGTTTATACTGCCATCATGGAAATCACTTTACAGACGGTCAGCAAAAAGATAAACATCTGCTTGATTCTTGGTGGTTTGGTAAATGTGTTCTTCATGTCTATTAGAAAAGACTACTAATCCATATTGTACTTATTGGCAACATTACAACTTGGATTCCTGTGCAACGGGATAATTAAGAGGATCAATTAAAACCTCCCATGCCCAGTCTTGAGGTTGTGAATCAAACAGTAAAACAGCAGGGTGGAAGCAAAAATAGGACTCTGGAAATACTGCACAAGTGCAGAGAAGGTCATGGAGGTGCACATTCTGTAATTCAATCAGAGATAGCTTGCTGAGTTGCAGGGACATTGGGCATTGTTCCAGTACTAACTGTACTGCACTTTATGACTAGTGTCAAACGCTTATTCTGTTCAATAGAAATAGTCAGGCTGAGGAGTAGAAAGCAGAGAAAATAAGTGACTGTACCAGACAGAAGGCATGTCCTACAGAATCTGACTCTTCCAGGAAAGATCTTAGAAATCCTGAATGTATACTGTTCCATTATTATTTTCTGTGCCTAGTATTGATCTTAGATTGGGATTGTAGGATGGTCACATCTATGTTGGTTCTTGCAAGGTTGAGGTGTCACCTTACAAGGAATGTGTCATCAGAACATGACCTATTGTTTAAATCATGTTTTTATGTTGAAAATATTTTTTAAAGAATTTCAATGATTTTATTTTAAATTTTCCATGTCAATATCTATAGTTTAAAAAACAAAAATCATAAAATCCAACAGTTTTCCCACTGCTCACAAGTCTAATAATAAGAGCCACTTCTTGATCTGTACAGATCACTTTAAGGCTACTTTCACCTATGCATTTTGGTTTCAGGATTTGAGATCTGGCAGACGATCTCAACACCTGATCAAAACGGTTCAGTTTTGATTACACATCAGTATGCATCCATTCCGTTAGGATGTGGTTGTGTGAAACTGAAACTGAGCAAACCAGAACCATCACTAAATATAAAGGCGGTCTTCTCTTGTCTTAAATGAAGAAATGAACCAATGGACCTGGGGTGAGCGCGAGTTGAGTATAATTTTTTTTAACCCTGGATTAACCCTCTGAGCACCTGAATGTGAGTCTCAGATGCTGCGGTCAGCATTGAACGTGGCATCTGAGGGGTTAAATGACTGGGGGGCGGTGCGGTCACCATTCTCCGTCATTGCGTCTACTCCATACAATGAAAAGCAATTCATGATTAAGTAATTTGTAACAAATCGAATGTTGACGAAGTTCGGCAAAGCTGCCAAATCAAACTTAGCTCATCTCTAATGGTGATAGTCATATTGCAAAACCGTGTACTTCGGAGTAGGAAGGTGGTAGTGCATATGCTACAGGTGCTGGGTGCCTGCAGGGTCACAAAACACTGAATTGATGGTGAAGAAGAGTCCATTTACATATCTGGACACTTTTGGGGAAAATGTATTAAGACCAGTGTACTGTATTACACTCTAGTCTTGCTCTGTCCCTCGCTGGCATTAAATGCACTAATTATTAAGAAGCACACGCCTAGTAATTGTGGCTGGGATACCAATGAGCAATAAAACACAAAACCGGAATATGGTTGTACAGCATGAATAAACCTCAAGTGTCAGGGGAAAGCTGACTTTAAACACGTGTCAGGGTCTCTTGGGGGTGCCACTAGCTGGGTCTGTATTGTGTATATGTTGTGAATCATGATACTGGAAACACAAAAGGGGTGGGGGGGGGGTATGTTGTGAATCATGGTCTTTTATCTAGATGGGGGAGCCACATGGTTACATTTTGTGTTTATTTATACTTGTTTCCCCATCCCACCTTTTCCGCTACTTGTAACGCTATAACTGGATCACCCAACGTGTTTTGTGCACTTTCCATGTGGTTGTGTTTGCCAATTTATGCATATATTTATTTCTTTTATCGATTTCAATAAAGATATATTTTTGGATATTCATTTTGTATTATATTTTTGGATATGCTGAGTGTCTAGGTTTGTCCCGATTAGGAGATAGTAATTGTGGGGCATCAGTGCAGGTTCATGTGCCAAAATGGTACACCAGCAGAAATCTACACCAGCTCCCTGGGCGGTGTAGATTTCCGCATACATTCTGCTGCAAACACTGCACAACTCACCCCTTTTTTTTTTTTCTAAAAAACTGTTTCAATTTTGCTAAGGTGTATAATTAAGCACTTCAGCACATTTCAGTGAATCAGTACCAATGTCTTTGTAGAAGGGGACGTATAATTGCATCTCTTTTAAAGGTATTATCAAAAACTTAAAAAGACCTTAGAGAATGGATGTCCTGTGGTGGCATTCATACTTCACCACTGGGTTCCAGCTCCATAGCTCCCTGTCTATCTCTGCAGCTCCGCTATGCACTGGCATCAACCTTCTGTTGACTGGCACTACGTGACTGCTGCAGCCAATCAGTGGCCTCAGTAGTGACCTGTCACCCAAGTGGCATATCACTTATGACTGTGTGTTGGACAGGACCAGGGAGCTCTAGATTGGGGTGCTGAGAAGGAGGTGACATCAGAGGAGGAGGAAGGTGGTTACTGCGACGGCAATAAAGGGCAGAGGCAAGGTACATCCAGAATCTTAAAAAAAAAAAAATGTCAGGGCCAGATCTGCTTCTATTTAGATCACCTTGGGAACTGGTGATGACGCCGACAGGGGTATAACTACTGGAATAGCAGCCGCCATGAAGGGATTTCTGTTGGCCCTGTCCCCTTGCCAGTGTTTGCGTCTTCAGCAAGTTAGAGAAGGAAATGTCTGCCAAATAGGAACCTTGCTCTTCTGCTGCAGAAGGCGGGAAGGAGAAGATTGCAGAACCAGAAGGAAAGGGTAGAGCTAGAGAGAAGTATGAAGACTGCAGGGAAGTAAATTGGAGACAGGCTGGAGCTGGATTGAAGAAAGAAAAGGATGGAGAAAAAGAAACAGTAAGGGAAGGGGGGGGGGGAGACCTGGTGGAATTAAATAGAAGAGCATAATACAATAATAGTGTCTGTCACTTAGCGGCCACACAAACATACACACGCATAATAATTACCCATCATGTAGGTGAAATCTACATTATCTGTACTATTGCTGTGTCCCTCAACTTATCATCTTGCTGCTTCCATAAGATACCAGTTTCCACTGGAATTTATTAATTGATTAGTGGAAGTCCAGTTCTTCTGCCAATTATCATACTGAAGGGGCCATGGCGCTTCTGTGAGTTCTGCATCCACTTTATCCATAAACATATTGCTGTATCTGTGCTTTTTCACTTAAACGGGACAAGATGCATAAAACATGGAGTGCATGACTGTCAGGAATGTGGGGCTCCTTTCACTGTGATGATTGGTGGGGGACATGGAGTTCACACCTCCATGAACAGTATTGACAGCCTGTCATTATATTAGAGAGCTTAAAAGAAAATGGGGAAAGAAAGACCAAAAGTTTTTAATAAAAAATATAGACGAGTGAATGACAAGACAGACTTGAGAGTGGCATATACAAATCTTCAGACACAAAATGAATTTAAAAAAAGTGCTCATTTCTATTGGTTGTCTTAGATGAGTATATGGTGATAATACCTTCATACATCACATTGACAAGGTCTAAAATGTGAACCCTGTGTAACTTCAGATGAATAGGGAACAGTTGGTGCATCCTTACTGGAGTTGGTTGGTCATCTGTCATGAATTCTAATGATTTCCGTGATTCTAATGACTGCATCCACTAACCAGTGAAAAATTACAGCATAAGAATATGGCATATATCTGCCTTTGGTTGTCATCTGTGAAGGTCTTCAGGGATTATCTTTGCGTATGGTCAACTTGACTAAATTGATCCAACTATATTTAATGATGAGGAGAATTGCTCCAATGGGCAAATTTTATTTTACTGTCTGTTTGTCCTCTTATTTTTTTATTTATTTTTTTATCAAAATTGACTTGCATTCCGATTTGTCAGTGTTTGGAAAGCGAAGAGAGTGTTTAGAAAGTGAAGAGCATGTACACAGGAAAGATAGATTCCAGCACTCGTTGTATGTGTTTCTATTTTATGCCGCGTGTAAATGGAATTTCACATCCCCTGCTGAGGATAGGCTTTCCACTTCCAGATTTCATGTGCGCATACTGGCATGGTACTATAGTCTGCAACTGCTAAAAAAAGAAAGAAAATCTATCTTCCAAGTTACAGAAAGCATCATATTTCAATAGTCTTATCTAAACGTTAAAGTAATTGCACACTCTAATGTTGAGCATATGTATTGAAATGTAATCTCTGGGCATTTCTGCTAATGAAAATCAGTGACTTTATGGTTTAAGCTCTTGACGTAACATACAGTAGCAACGCTGTTCATTCATAATGATTCAGCGCATTACATGCACATTCAAATAATGAAGATTTATTAAGGGAAGATTTCTGGAGAAGATTAGGCTAAGCCTATGTACACCTGGCAGTTAAATCACTGTAAAGAAATGTAGAATATGTGGAAGAAATGTGAAAACTGTCCAAAATAGATCTTGCATCATATTTTACCCGTCAAAACACTTGTTTTTTTTAATGCTCTGAGGAGTAGTATGTAAGTCACATATGAAAGCAGTTATTAAGGATGTGCATGTAAGGGAAGATATTGAACTAGGAAGATTAAAAACATTAAGATAAATATTTCTTCTAAGCTGAATTTTGAGAGATACATGGACGTCTGGATATGAAAACAAAGGTTTGCAATATACGTTTATGGAATAAATTTATGGGTATATTTTACAAAAAGGAGTCCACAATAAAACTGGCCATGAACATAGGGCTCCTGCTAGACCCCTCTGAATGCAGAATATCACCTATGAGAATGAAGGATTGTCCATTCAGCATGGCTGATCCCTCTTTCACTCATCCTGCTTTGCATTACACTGTAACAGCTCTGGTTGGACAATAGACGTGAGAACTGGACTTCACCTATAGCAGTGGCCATTCCCAGGCGCCAACAGTGTCTCCCGGTAGTCAGATACCCCTAGGACTTACCGTAATACCAAACTGTGTAACAGCCAAACCGACAAATGAACAAGCAAATATCAACACTAGCTGGTTGCAACAAGAATGAAAGGAAACCAGGACAGGAACCATATGGTCATGGTAATTGATGATGATCCAAATAAATTATGGTAATAACAGGTAATTGAGTAGATAGATAATGATAACCAGAGATGAAGAAACAAACAACTGACCCAACTGACTCTCCCCGAATCTTTTCCTAGATCTATGCCTGAACACTGGCCTAGCACCAACACCACTGACCCTCATTATCACTAAAGATATCCCTATTGAAAATGCTAATGCAATACTTGCACTATCATGCCAGCAGGAGGACACTAGCACTGAGCTGAACAAGGCCATGACTGGGCTATCATCATCAAAGGAACAAAACTACACTGACAAGTGGAAAACTAGACATAGAACAAGATACTAGAATATACAAGGATTACTGGATTTTAATTCATAGAGCTTCTGCTATAGCCAGCAACTCATTGCAGAAGCCAGAGTCAATGGTGCTGACACTGCCTACCCTTCCCTCGACGCACCTACCCTGTGCTCGACACACCATCCAGGGTATGCCTATTCTTTTCCAATCACCAAGTTTTTTGGCCCTCATATTTGCCTCTATTGCAGCATTGTTTGGGGCTTATTGTCCAGAGGTGTCTTGGTCTTTTTTCACCTTGTATTCTTTTCCCTGCTTTTTGGTGTGCTGACCTCTCGGCCCCCTCTCGGATCCTGTTTTCTCATCCTTGTATTCCACCTTTGTTATGCCTTTTATTATTATGTATGTATATATTATACATTATCAATAAAGTTTTTGGATTTTCACTCTGTGAAGATTGTGGTTCAATTTTTTGGTGATATTAGTGGCTCCATTTGTGAGTCTATTTTTTCGTGATTTATTTCTGTCCTGTAATAATTGGGTGGCCTACCCTTCCCTAGTAGCAGTAGTATCTGAAATAGGAGCAATTCTAATTTTTTATCAGATATATACAATATACTTCATCCAAAAAGAAAAATGTCAATATTTCATCCTTCCTAACAGGCATTGTTTGGAGTCTTAGACCTTTCTCGAGTTGTGTCCAGTGGGGATATGGCAGCTGAACCTCGAGTAACCACCAGACACTACTGACCTAAATGTTGTGTGTTAGTCAATGGATTAAATATGGTTGTCTTCTGTCTTTGGACAGAGTATATGTTATATCTCTCCTCTCTGCTGTATGGCTCTTATTTTGCTTTGCATATTTGAGTGTGTAAAATGTGAAAGAATCACATGGTATTCACAAGGAAATGTATAAGCAGCAAAAATCTAGTGTTCAGACTACATTATGAAATGTATTAATCATTTTTGGGATATTGGGTAAAGGTTATGAGCAGAGAAATAATACTTCAACAATACTTCTCTGTCTGCAGGTTCTGATAGTATTATCATTATATGTAACAATCCATACCTGACATAATCTGAGGTGAGCCTTGGAGGACATCTATTTGAAGCCAAATTCCACCCCTAATCTAAATAAACAGCCACATTTACTGATGTATCCCCTAGTGCTCCTTTATTACAGGAACAATATATCATTAAACACAACATGCATATTATATTTGTCTTGTTGCGGTTCATTAATTTTAATTTGAGACTGTCAACGCTAAACCGAAAGAGATGCAATTAAACCCGTGACTGGGTAAAAGGAATATTTTCAAGCTCTGATACCCACTAATAGCTCAGTTGTTAGATCATGATCCAGGACTTGGTAATAGCATTCTTGACACACGATATTATCAGAGAGCAGATGTGAAGTATCATTTTAATTTCATATCTGAGGTACTAATTAAACAGAGAGCATGTCACAGAACAATTGAAAAGATTTAGCTGATGCAGAAGAGAGATGTCAGGCAAGAAAAAAGACTACAGCTGATTGTAACATGGTGAAAATGGAAAATGAAAAAACAATGATAGATAAGAATATAAGTCCCTTCTATATGTGTTGTATGGCATCTGACTAGGTGAAATAAACATGCTTAGAAATAAAGTCATAAACAGCAAAACCTGTTTGAGATGATTGACCGCCCAAAAAGTGCATTTAAAATTGGTCTTCAGGAGGGTTGATCCTCTCAAAGAAGATTAATTCATAGTGTATAATGGAACTACAAATCTGTGAGATCTGGTTTCTCTAAGGTGGTGGTCTACTCAAAAAGGTGGAGAAAAAAATTATCTTAATGACTCCTCAAAGGGTAGGATATGGCAGTAATCAGGTAAACAGTTAGTTCTTGAAGTTGATATACAGTATATTGAGCTCAGTGACTTTAACATGGGCCAAATTGGAATCACTAGGCTAAGTACATCTCAAAAACAGACAGTTCTGTACATTGTTAGTATTTACTAAAATTGTTCCAAAGTAGGATACCCTGTGAACCAACAACAGAATCATAGGCACCCAAGGCACATCGATACAAGTTTGATCTATAAAGACTTCACCCCACAATTTGAAGGACTTAAATGGTTATTGTAACATAAATCAGTAGTACAGGTGAATATAAAAAACTCTTTCTCCAGTGATTATCCCTCCCTCCCCCAAAATGGCATCTAAAGGTATACTCCAGTTTTACCTTCTTTTGACATGTCATAGATATGTCAAAAGATAGCATCAGTGAAGAAACATTACCTTACTACATATTCTCTGTTCAAGTGGAAGAAGCTTCCCTCATTAATCATAGTTGATCACTGGGGGGTTCCAGTAGATGGATTCCTAGCAATCAGCTCATTACAGAGGTAGCTGCATTAAAGAAGGGGCATATCTTGATGAAACAACATTTTTAAGACCTCATACATACGGCAAAGCCTTGTGCACGTAGACTGTATGGACCCTTAGTACAAAGCCATACAGCTTTAGTGCAGGCTCAGTTGGATTAGATGTGTACAGAGATATTCTTGCCTAGAAGCAAATAATAGCCATGATATGGCTATGTATATGAGCCCCTTTAGCTGTGCTTCTTCTGGCATTGATACACCTGAGTACTGCATATGTTCAACTATTCCTAATCTTGGTAAATGTATTTACTATATCAAACAGCTTTAATTTGGTTTGATTATTAAATCACCTTGCACATGCGTTTGAAGTATACATGTGTTTATGGCCTTTTTGACTTCTTATGCAACCTGTTATTCCAATACCTTTATTGTGACTCATTATATCTTAATAAATGTGAAATCTTTATGATGTCTGGATCATTTATGCATAATTTACTAGTTCAGTAGCAGCTGTGAACAATTAACATTTCCCTCTTAGTCTAATGTTTGCTTTCTTTATGGAGGCTCTAGCAAGGAATGAGAAGAAAGGGAAAATGAAGAAAAGCTGCAGTTGCTCAGGATTTTTTAAATATGTTTACATGGCTTGTAAAAGGTGTGACCTATCACCAGTACACCCAATTTCATGTTGCATTTCAACAATGGTCAAGACACACATGGCCATCATTTATGCTCTTTGGACTTCATGATTGTAACCTCATTGTCTCAGTAGACTGTGCCATGACTCATGGTAAATAGCACAGAATTAATGTATCTCTCTCACCAATATTTGAGGTGTAATCAGTATTTGTGTAAGGTGTTTCTGGTAAATGATTCTGGTAAATTAGACTCCATGCTGGAAACCTGTCGGACCCATTATAGGTCAATGTCATCAGGCACCATTGGTGTTCATCATGTAAAGGATCCAGTACTCAATCAGCTTTGTTGCTTTGCTCCTATGGCAGAGAAGAATAATGAAATTGGCAAACACAGATATGAACAGAGCCTTACGTTTTTACCTTCTTAGGGTTTCTTTTTGTTATATTTAATTCACAACTTTGCATCAATATTTTGCCTTGAAAAAAGTCCTATTTTGGCATGTCGCCTGCCAATCATATGATCTTCCCTTTCTGTTGCCCCTCCTCCTTAGACAGAGCATCCTGGCATGTAGGCAGCTTGAAGAAATAATTGGCACATTACATCTAAGGTGGCAGGGCAACAGAAAGGGGATATTACATGATCAGCATGAGAGATCTTGCCACAGTCTTTAAAGCCTGAATCCTAAATGTCACATGAAAGCCACTCAGAAATAAGAGTCGCAACCCAAATAGAAAGGGGAGAGTATTTAGTGAGTCACTTGTTTTATGAGGGCGCTTTTACAGTCCTATAATTATTTTTTTGGACTATGCAACCCATTTAAGGGCGGATGTCTGTTGACCGTCAACTATCTCTTCTGATCCCCCCATACACATACCAACTTGGCTTGTTGTTAATGGGGAGAAAGTTGTTGTTAGCGTCCAATGGCAGCATCTTATCTATCCTAAAATTCAAAGAATAGGGCAGTTCAAATACATGTACCAGATGCTTATCTCTCCCAACATCTGCCATTAGAGGAGAGTCATGAGGCCCTCATAAACATAAGGTGGTGCCAACATTTATTTAATGTGCATGGCTTGCATTATCCTTGACAAGATCACTGACAATCTCATTTATGTTCTCTTGTTCTCTTCCATCTCGGATAAAAATTGGGTTGGATTTTAAGCAGTTTAAAGGTCCCTTTCAATGGGAGAATACAGCGTGCGATTGCCGGGAAGGAAGTGTTCCTTCCCGGCAATCGCCTGCTTGTCAGGGGAGGAACCTCTGCATTTACATGCAGCTATCTCCCCCAGTACGTGGAGGAGTGATCGCTAATGCCGTCGCTCATCCCCATACAGACTCGTTTGCCAGCAGCAGAGTTCTCTATTCACAACCCGATCTGCTGCCAGCAAACAACAATTTTTGTGTCCACACAAATGATCTATTACCTGATGAACGAGTGTTTGGCTCATTTATCCAGTAATTGGCGGCATCTTTACACTGTCAGATAATTGCTAATGAGCGTTCCTATGGCGGATTCTCAGCCCATGTAAAGGGCACTTTATGCTTAGTTTCACCCGAAGATAATCATCATCAGTGAAACAACAGGCCAAGGTGAGTGGGTATGTTTATAGGGGAGTCAGGGAGGGTAGCGTGATAGCAAGCTAACATTCAGCAAACAGAAAAACAGGAATTCTGAGACCATTTAGCTGCATTATATAGTCAGTGATTATAAAAAGAAATGGAATAAATATTTTGTGTTTTATCGTAAACCAGGAAGTTATATTATGAGGTGATTGAAGGGTAGAACAGGAAGCTACATAACCTGATAAGCAGTACAAACAAGATATGCTTCTTATGTGAAACAGTGGAGTAATTAGGAGGGCTACTTTGTGTACATGAATTTATGACTGTATGTTTTATCCACTCTATTCCTATTACTATTACTAGTAGTTTTAGGCTACATTCACATCTGCACTTTGTATTCCAGTTTTGAGATCCGGCAGAGGATCTCAAAACCGAAACAAAATGCTTCTGTTCGATTTCATACAAATTCAGAATGCATCCGTTCCGTTCAGGTGTGGTTGTAAATTGAAATTGAACAAACTGGATCCGACACTAAAAACAATGTAAGTCAATAGGTGATGAAACAGTTTTTTTTTCCGGATCTGCACCATTGACTTACATTGTTTTTACTGACGGTTCCAATTTGTTCCGTTTCGAAGACCGGACACAAAGCCACAGCTTACAGCGGTTTTATGTCCGGTCACAAACGGAACAAACCAGAACAACAATGCATTAGAACAAAACGGAAGAGTTTTGTTTCCGGTTTTGAGAATCTCTGCTGGTAGCCTAAATTCGGTCATAATATTATCCTTTATTTAAATAACTGACAAGTTATACAGAGAATATATTAATTAATGTCACACTCAATGGAATGTACCATTTGGAATAATTTTGTGTAAATATATGAAAAACTATTAGGATATGTCACCCCTCATTTTTTGCAAGCATTTAGCTTATAAACTAGGAAAGCTCCCAGAATATATGCTGAATGAATCTAAAAGGTCCCATGAATAGTGATGGACGAACATCTGCCGAGATGGTTTGCGAATCAAATGTTCACGAACCACAAGTTCGTGGCAATCATTGTATTGGCAGGCAAACCTGAAAAACCTTCAGCTCATATTTGCAGCCAAGAAATAATTACTATAAGTGCACAAATAGTCCCACAACATGGACAGTGACATACCAGATGTATTATTCGAATTTGCGATTTCCATTCATTATTTTTTTTAATGCGAAATATTGGCAATATAATTCTCGCGTACGCGCATGCGCACACCAGTCATAATAATTTTTTTCAATACCGTTTGTCACTGTGTGTAGCAGAGGGAACAAATCAAAACAGCAAACAAATGCTGCAGTACCCAAATGCACTATATAGAAAGTATATTATTGGTATACACCCCGCTTCTATCAGTTTTTTTGGGGGGGCGACTGGTATATCACACCAGTTATCATTTTTTTTTTCCAATACTGTTTGTCACTGTGTGTAGCAGAGGGAACGCAGCAAAACCACAAACAAATTCTGCTGTACCCAAATGCACTATATAGAAAGTATATTATTGGTATATAACACCCCGCTTCTATCAGTTTTTTAGGGGGGGAACTGCTATATCACACCAGTTATAAAAAAAAATTATAATTGCGTTTGTCACTGTGTGTAGCTGCATTATCGCTGCAGAACCGCTCACCACTGCTGCACAATACAAATGCACTATAATATACAGTAAAGACCAAAAGTTTGGACACACCTTCTTATTCAAAGAGTTTTCTTTATTTTCATGACTATGAAAATTGTAGATTCACACTGAAGGCATCAAAACTATGAATTAACACATGTGGAATTATATACATAACAAAAAAGTGTGAAACAACTGAAAATATGTCATATTCTAGGTTCTTCAAAGTAGCCACCTTTTGCTTTGATTACTGCTTTGCACACTCTTGGCATTCTCTTGATGAGCTTCAAGAGGTAGTCACCTGAAATGGTTTTCACTTCACAGGTGTGCCCTGTCAGGTTTAATAAGTGGGATTTCTTGCCTTATAAATGGGGTTGGGACCATCAGTTGCGTTGTGGAGAAGTCAGGTGGATACACGGCTAATAGTCCTACTGAATAGACTGTTAGAATTTGTATTATGGCAAGAAAAAAGCAGCTAAGTAAAGAAAAACGAGTGGCCATCATTACTTTAAAAAAATGAAGGTCAGTCAGTCCAAAAAATTGGGAAAACTTTGAAAGTGTGCCCAAGTACAGTCACAAAAACCATCAAGCGCTACAAAGAAACTGGCTCACATGCGGACCGCCCCAGGAAAGGAAGACCAAGAGTCACCTCTGCTGCGGAGGATAAGTTCATCCGAGTCACCAGCCTCAGAAATCGCAGGTTAACAGCAGCTCAGATTAGAGACCAGGTCAATGCCACACAGAGTTCTAGCAGCAGACACATCTCTAGAACAACTTTTAAGAGGAGACTGTGTGAATCAGGCCTTCATGGTAGAATATCTGCTAGGAAACCACTGCTAAGGACAGGCAACAAGCAGAAGAGACTTGTTTGGGCTAAAGAACACAAGGAATGGACATTAGACCAATGGAAATCTGTGCTTTGGTCTGATGAGTCCAAATTTGAGATCTTTGGTTCCAACCACTGTGTCTTTGTGCGATGCAGAAAAGGTGAACGGATGGACTCTACATGCCTGGTTCCCACCGTGAAGCATGGAGGAGGAGGTGTGATGGTGTGGGGGTGCTTTACTGGTGACACTGTTGGGGATTTATTCAAAATTGAAGGCATACTGGACCAGCATGGCTACCACAGCATCTTGTAGCGCATGCTATTCCATCCGGTTTGCGTTTAGTTGGACCATCATTTATTTTTCAACAGGACAATGACCCCAAACACACCTCCGGGCTGTGTAAGGGCTATTTGAACATGAAGGAGAGTGATGGGGTGCTGCGCCAGATGACCTGGCCTCCACAGTCACTGGACCTGAACCCAATCGAGATGGTTTGGGGTGAGCTGGACCGCAGAGTGAAGGCAAAAGGGCCAACAAGTGCTAAGCATCACTGGGAACTCCTTCAAGACTGTTGGAAGACCATTTCAGGTGACTACCTCTTGAAGCTCATCAAGAGAATGCCAAGAGTGTGCAAAGCAGTAATCAAAGCAAAAGGTGGCTACTTTGAAGAACCTAGAATATGACATATTTTCAGTTGTTTCACACTTTTTTGTTATGTATATAATTCCACATGTGTTAATTCATAGTTTTGATGCCTTCAGTGTGAATCTACAATTTTCATAGTCATGAAAATAAAGAAAACTCTTTGAATGAGAAGGTGTGTCCAAACTTTCAGTAGTAAACTTATACCAGTCCTTAAAAGGACTTTTGAGGACCTATTTGATAGCGTTTTAGTCCCTAACAGTCTGTCCCTGCTCCACACAGCAAGACTGAATGTAAAATGGCAGCCAGATCGGGTCTATTTATAAGGTAGGGGGTATGTTCATGTGCTGAAACTTTTTAATTGGCTGTCCTGTACCACCTGATGGATGTGTCATGGGTCAAAGTTCTTTACAATGTAAAAGAATGTATGCTGGGCGCGAATATCGGCATATGTTCGCATGTTCAGCGAATCGCGAACGAGCAAAGTTCGGCGGGAACCGACTGCCTGGCGAACGGCAAGGCCATCACTACCCATGAATTAATGATTGATGCATTCCTCTATATATTAAATACACTTTAGAATAGCTGGCAACATATTCCTAATACTTATTGTGCGGCCCTGCCCAATTTACTGTGAAATCTGTAAAAAAAAAACAGGTACCAAGTCCACCACACCCAGCGAATTGGATGATAACAGCATCATCAGGGTTGCCAATCATCTGAACATTCCATAAAAAGAGGTTGGTGGTACTTGACTAGATTAGATGGGCTTCCTCTGTCTTCCTCCCACACTCCAAGGACAATTTGAAACTAATGTCTGTAAAACGCTGCGGAATGTAGTAGTGCTATACAAGTGCATAAAATAAATAGTAGTTACCCATGGCATCCAATCAAGTTTATTTATTTATTATTTATTTTATGCACTTTTATAGCACTGCTATATTTTGCGGTGCTTTACAGACATTAGCATCAAGCTGTCTATAGGACTCACAATCTAAGTTCCCTATCAGTATGTCTTTGGAGAGTGAGGAGACCCACGCAAACACTGAGAAAACATACCGACTCCATGCAGATGTTGTCCTTAGTCGGATTCCAAAATTGTTATTTCTTTAAGAGGCCTCTGAAAAATGAGAATCTAATTGGTTTGCATGAGTAACTGGAGATGAGTGAATCGATTTGAAACAAATTAAATTCAACTTGAGCTTAAAAATCTGAGTTACATCAGATCTCAATTTTTGCTTTTAATTTAATTCAAGATAATTTTTCGCTTTTAATTTAATTCAAGAGAATTTTGAGTTTTGGTGTGAGAGAGCAAAAAGTTTAGAAGAAGAGTTAAAAATATGAGTCCCAGAAGACTTCACAAATTTTCCACCCAATTGGAGCACTTTAAATTTGGGTACAATTGATTCAGACCCAAAGAGAAATGGTTAATCAATGTGGGAAATCAAACCCTGATAGAATTTTGAGTGATTCACTCATCTATGTGAGTAATGCTTCCATTTCTCCTTTGGACCAGTTTTGTTACATTTCTCCCTGTGGATTTCCTGGAATCATAGTTTCTAAAGACTTGAAAAGACTGAGATGAGTGTTGTGAAATGCCGTTTAACAAATTAAACGCTACTTTCACAAGCACTAACAGGTTGACAACATAATAGTTTAGATTTATGGTGCGGTCTAGTGCTGAATACATATATACAATATACAAATTAGTCTTTAACGCCATGCAAGGTAGAAGAAATATTCCCACTTGACACTAGGACATTAATCACTCGGTATCCACATGTAGTATTCTTCATATTCTTCACGGGTTGTGGTTATTATGGGAAGTGCTTGCCTTACAAATATTCTTGGAGGTCACAACAACATGCAGTGTTGGATACATGTTGAATGTAGTATTTAACCTGCTACGAGGAAGGAAACACTGTTGTACTAATTGCTCGCTGAGTACTGGAAAATGTACGGCTGTGGACTACACCCAACCTGGGTAGCTTTATCAACGCAGCTCCTGTTTTTCAGTGGCATAAAATGTCTCTAGATTAAGTCTAATGATTATTTTCATTGCAAGAACTGGTAGTAATTTCCCTTTAGTGTAAAATGGTGAACTTTGATTAATTACTACAGAGAGGTAATGAAAATGAAGAGTATATGCTTTCAGCTCAGACATACTCAACACAGCATAAACAAAAGGGAACAAAAAATAAACTGCACAGGACTGCATTGAAACTAATTATACCAAATTCCTGAAATGTGAAAGCTAAGCAGGAATTTACACATGACTATATACACACATGCGCTCGCACACACAAACATTTCCTTTTAACTAACAATAAACTATAGTGTTACATTTCTCGTTACTAAAGCATTTAGCATGCCTGAGTATGGTACTGAATAAATGCTCATGATCAAAAATCAGGATGAGGTTACCTGAAATACAACAGCAAAGAAGACTTAGGTACCCGTAGATCTACTGATATTGATGGCACTACAATTGCTGGTAACAATTACATTTAGCTGGCACATTAGCGCAGCGTGTTTAAATAGAATAACGTGACATACTATGAACCATTCTTCTGTAAAGGGCACCTGACAGCTTTATCAACCCTATTAAACAAGGCATACTGCCTGGTCGTGTTGATCATGCTGACTAAAACAATATTGTTTTTATCTAATGTGGAGATATAATTACTTTTACATTTATGCAAATTAATTGGCGCACCGAGGGGCTGGCTCGACCGCTAGGAGCATCATGACAGCTATGTGCCAGTGTTCAGTACTCCCCTTTCTATTTGATTGAGAGGAAGTGGAGGCATCAGCAGCTTCTGAGAAAGAGGAGGAATGATTCCAGGTGGAATGACGTTGGCAGTGCCTGCACACTGTGAATCTATGCTGCTCAGCAAGCAACAGCAGATCTAGAACACAGGTGCCTCAAATGGGACGGAGGAGTGTACTGAGCACTGGGGCATTGCTGTAGTGATACTAGTGCTACAGCCAGTGCTCCAACTAACTAAGGGTGGGCTCACACTAGCGTTAGGGATTCCGTTATGGCTTTCCGTTATAACATGGTTATAATGGAAAATAAGGGAATCCATAAGGCTACTTTCACACTTGCGTTCGGGGTTCCGCTTGTGAGTTCCGTTTAAAGGCTCTCACAAGCGGCCCCGAACGGATCCGTACAGCCCCAATGCATTCTGAGTGGATGCGGATCCGCTCAGAATGCATCAGTATGGCACCGTTTGGCCTCCGTTCCGCTCAGCAGGCGGACACCCGAATTCAGCTTGCAGCGTTTTGGTGTCCGCCTGGCCGTGTGGAGCCAAACGGATCCATCCAGACTTACAATGTAAGTCAATGGGGACGGATCTGTTTGAAGTTGACACAATATGGCTCAATTTCAAACAGATCCGTCCCCCATTGACTTTCAATGTAAAGTCAGGACAGATCCGTCTGACTAACTTTCAGACTTAGAATTTTTTCTGAAATATAATGCAGACGGATCCGTTCTGAAGGGATCCCATCGTCTGCATTATAGGAGCGGATCCGTCTGTGCAGACGCCAGACGGATCCGCTCCGAACGCAAGTGTGAAAGTAGCCTAATCTGTATGAATATAAAAGTAATGATATGTCTGCAGTGATATAAGCTAAAAAAAGAAATATATCATTTTAATCAGAATGATCAACCCTACCAGGAAGTATGTCTGGTTCAATGGGGTTTATCATGCTGACAGGTGCTTTTTAATATCATAATGTTATACCGGTTAACACTTGTCACAACTGCCACTGATCGGTGTTAGTAGGAGAACAGGATTTCAATAGAAGAGTAAGTATTTAATGGGTTTATCCAGGAAGATTTTTTAGAAGAAAGATATACTTACCTGCTCCATTCTGGCCCCATGGCTCCCAGGCTGTATTCACTGGACTTCCGGTCCCTGCCTGTCAACTTAGACACAACGCGGTAACGTGCACCACTGGTCTCAGCAGTGACATTTCCCCAAGCGGCACATCACTGTTGAGTCACTTGCTGCTTGGGGACGTTTCAACACTGAGGCCAGTCATTGGCTGCAGAATTTGACAGACTGGGACATGAAGTCCATTGAAGATAGCCTTCATGCCCCAGAGCCAGAATGGAGTGGCTGGCACCAGGTAAGAATAGCTTCGTTCAAGGTTATACTGAGTGAGGGGGTTAAAAAAAAATCCTGGAGAACCCCCTTAAGTGTCTAGTCAACTGGTACAGTGACTTGGTGCTACGGGTAGCAAATACCACCAAATGAAAGCAATTAGGAGACACAGTTGTTTATTGATAATTATTATTCAGGCAGTACTCCATTGGAAAAAAATATGCAAATTAACTAATTTCAGCCAAACGAGAGATACTTTCTGCTGACGGCACTCTATCAGGTTACTGATTGCCCCCTCTGAACTGCATCCAAAGGCTCTTTCACATGAGCATGCTCCTTGCAGGAATCACGCTCCGTGCAAGAGAGGGATAGTAGACTTAGGAAACACACAGCATTATCATGATTGATAATGCCATGCGCTTCCTAGGTCCAGAATGCATGATCCCTCTCTCAAACGGAACGTGATTCCCGCAGGGGACATGATCGTGTGAATGAGCCCTAAGGCTTCTCATCCAGTCAACTAGTACCTACTCTGTACTGATGGTTAGGAAGAACCCCAAAACAGTGCTGTCTAGAGATGGGTGTTCTCTGGTTTATCCTGTAAGAGATAATTTGCATACATTTTTCTACATAATTCCTGGAGCATTGTTATTTGACTGTCTTGTATTGATGCAGGGAATCCTTGAAGATTCTGTTCTCATGAAGTAAAATTCAGTTTAGCTATAAATGTATGCGTCATGTTCAGCAGGAATCACGTTCCTCATGTTTACATGGAAAAAAATTCTCTGATGTTATGCAATTGTTTGCATACTTTGAAGGGAATAATCCTATGACTATATAGATGACCCTGTGCGTAGTACTGGCATCCTCTCTTAAGATTCTGTATTGTTATCAAACGTGGCCAATGTCCAGTTTTTGTACTCTGTGAAAAAACAAACAATAGAGATAAATTTAGCTACTGCTGGGAAAATGAATCCACTTTACTGTCCGAACAGTCCTTTAAAGACACGCCAGAGAAAGAGCTTCCTGCATCTTCCTCAGGGATATTTCGTTGCATAGGTAATCTTGAATTCCACTTAAAGGGGTTCTCCGGGAATTAAGAAAAGAAAAATACTTAAATATTACTTCATTATAAATATATTCCCAAATACCTTACATTAGCTATAATGGCTTGTCTAGGGAGCAATGATTAAAATAAACAAAATGACCACCATCCTATTAGCACACACAAAACCTGTCCTAATCACTCAGCAGGACAAGTTACTTCACAACACTAAGATAAAGAGCTGCCTCATCCTCCTATCTGCTCTATCTGTTGGGGAATATGATCCTGAATACAGCTGGTAAGATCTACCGCTGAATTTCTGTAGGAAGGGAGTTCACAAGCAGATGTGGCTAATGAGCAGCAGCACTTGTATGCAGTCTCCCTTACCAGAGCCCTGCATTACCTCAGTCTGTCCTTTCCCTCCTCTCTGGACTTCATGTCTCCTCATAAACTCCATTACCACAAAGATTCAACTAAATATCATATTAAACTGTATTCGGGATCATAATTCCTGACAAGCAGAGCAGAGAGGAGGATGAGGCAGCTCTTTACCTCAGTGTTGTGAAGTAACTTGTCCTTATGTATGATCAGGACAGGTTTTGTGTGTGATAACAGGACAGCGGCCATTTTGTTTCTCTTGATCATTGCTCCCTAGACAAAAGGAGCTATTATAACTAATGAAAGGTAATTGGGAATATATTTATAATAAAGTAATATTTATGTATTTTCATTTTCTTAATTCCCAGAGAACCCTGTTAAGTACAGTGTGATCAGTCTCTTGCAGAGCATTTTAAAGGGGTGTTCCAGTTTTTATTTATTTATTTATTTGTTTATATAATAGGAAATCATAAAATGTTATAATATACATGTATTTTAAATTCTGCATATATACCTTCCTTACATCAGGGAGTCGACCCCTATATACAGAAGAATGGTATAACCCATGTATCAGTCCATGGCCTAACTGAAACATGGCATCAGTCATGTGACGCTCTTTACACCTTGGCATTCAGTAAGCAGCAATGTTACATGACATGCATGTGATAAGTAAATAGGACTAGTGGTGCAATTGGTGATTTTCATTTTGGTTATTACAGTACCTATGAGCCTGTCTATAGTGATTTGTAAAATGACTGCCTGTCTCTAAGTGATGTTGTCAATAAAGTTTAGTGTAAAAAACAAACAAACATAGGTGTGCATTTATAAAATTCTCAAACAACACAATTACTTGGCAGAATGTAGTTTTAGTATTTTATTCATATAAATTAAAAGGGGACTATTACTACGCTATACAATTACTTTCTGATCAGTGGAGGCTGAACTGCTAATCATATGTTTGA
Source organism: Bufo gargarizans (assembly GCF_014858855.1). Lineage (NCBI taxonomy): Eukaryota > Metazoa > Chordata > Amphibia > Anura > Bufonidae > Bufo > Bufo gargarizans. Next base: position 223,764,052 of record NC_058082.1, on the reverse strand, counting down.
AAGAGCCATAGTACTGCAGCCCCTTCAATTCAAGGACCCTGAGGTTCCCAGCAATTGAGTTCCTATTGTCACATCTCTTTATGGTAGGCTATCACTTTAGCAGTCTAAACACTTCTCCAGTGGGGAAGCGCTGAAGAAGCAGGAAATTTAAAACTCAAGTATGTGATTTTTCTTATGGCATAAGCAGCCTGTAAAACTTTTCACAGCACATCTTTGTAATGCATTCTGTCACCTTGATTTCATAAGGTTGCTAAGGTTTCTACATCAGTACCTCTGACCCACACATTATAAGTTTATAATGTAATAATACATGTATAAATAGATATCCATTGAAGTGGCTTTGTTTTGATCTTGCTTTGCTTTTCCGTGAGCCAACTACTAAGATATATGGGTAAGTTTGAATTTCATGGTCTTGTGACTCTATGATCACTAAGAGTAAAATCCTTTATGAATACATTTCATCTATGTTTCTAACTTCCTTTTTTCCAAAGCTCTACATTTCACAACCTCCTACACTCGTCAGCTATTGTGGTAAAAACTGCTGGCATAGACTTCATACCAGTTGTTCATTTTAGGTCTTTGAATTATGAAAAGGGCAATGGCTATAGTTTACTGACTGCTAATCTCTTTAAACAATGGACTTCACATGCTTTTGACTAATTCCCAGGTCCATTTTTCCAACTATATTGTACATTAAGTCAAAATCAATTTTTCAGCTATTGCCTTAAGAAATTGGTTGTGTATGCGAATGATCGGGCATGCGGCCAAGAAACGAGATCTCACTCTTGGTAAAGGAAGAACATTGTTCACTAAAATAGATTGTCTTTGTATGCCAAAGGAAATCAAATTGTAATCAAGGGCTGAGAATCCACTGAAGTCATAAAGACTGTCTTGCTTCTGTGTTTGGCAGGTTTACATGTTCCCAGGCATATTAAATATAATTTATGTTTGCATGAGAAATGAACCTTATTATCTTCAAATCTAATTTGACCTTGTGCTGTAATTCACACAGCTTTAAAGGGTGATACAGTCTTGTTTACAGACAACAAAATACAATTATGGACCAGGCACACTTCTGGCCTAGTAACACTTTTTTGTACGTTTTCATCTTTGACCTTTGTTACTCAACTCCATAATCCAAATACGTCCAGATCATGTTGTGAACATTTTTCACTGAGGAAACACCTACAGCCTGTCCTGTTATAAATTATAACATAAATTAGGTAATATTGAGGACATTTTGAAAACATATATGGGTTTCTCGAGGATCGGATGATGGTCGCATAAGAGAGTTGTAAAATTCAAAGGGATGTTTGATACTTTACAGGTCTATCATCTTTCCAGAAATCACACATGATGTTCTGGAGTACTAGAGCCACCACCAAAGGATGTTATCTTTCTGATTTCTAGTGTCTATCTTTCACCAAAGTGCTTGGATGCTCGGGTGCTCGGGCCGAACACCTCGGGATGCTCGAGCACAATGGAAGTCAATAGGAGAACCCGAGCATTAAACCAGGCAACCCTTGCTCTGAAGAGGGGAGGGTGTCTGGTTAATAGAAAAAGGTTAGAAATTGATGGAATTACCACCAAAATGCGAGGACCTGCAGGTGAGCTGACCCTGTAAAAGTTTGTAGGTGAGGGCCTGCAGTTGAGATGACCCTGTAAAAGATTTTAGGTAAGGGCCTGCTGGTGAGCTGACCCTCTAAAAAATTAAATGCGAGGGCCTGCAGGTGATCTGACCCTGTAAAAAATTCTAGTTGAGGGCCTGCAGGTGAGCTGACCCTGTAAAACATTATATGCGAGGGCCTACAAGTGAGCTGACCCTGTAAAAGATTTTAGGTGCGGGCCTGCTGGTGAGCTAACCCCATAAAACATTATATGCAAGGGCCTGCAGGTGAGCTGACCCTGTAAAACATTATATGCGAGGGCCTGCAGGTGAGATGACCCTCTAAAAAACTATATACGAGGGCCTGCAGGTGAGCTGACCCTATAAAAGATTGTAGGTGAGGGCCTGATGGTGAGCTGACTCTGTAAAAGATTGTAGGTGAGGGTCTGCAGATGAACTGACCCTCCAAAAACGTATATGCGAGGGCCTGCAGGTGAGCTGACCTTGTAAAAGATTTTAGGTGAGTGCCTGCTGGTGAGCTGACGCTCTAAAAAATTATATGCCAGGGCTTGCAGCTGAGCTGACCCTGTAAAACATTATAGGCAAGGGCATATATGCGAGGGTATTATAGGCGACAAATAAGCATGTTGATATGATGGAAGAGGAGGAGTAGGATGACAAAAAGGAAGATTCAACCATATAGCTTGTTTGTGGTGGAAGGGGTGCATGGGAATACGGTTTATTCTGTACATTATAAAAAAAACACATTTAAAGTGCCTTTATGTTCATCAGCTTTCCTCTGGTGGAGTTGAAAAGTCATGGTCAATGCATTTTTATAAAAATCAACCTGTTGCATTTTCAGTTAACAGGCGGAGACTAGTGTTGATTGAGCACCATAATGCTCGGGGGCTCGGTCCGAACACATTGGGATGCTCGGGTGCTCTACCAAGCACCCGAGTATAATGGAAGTCAATGGGAGAACCCGAGCATTAAACCATGCACCCCCTCTTCTGAAGAGGGGAAGATGCCTGGTTCATAGGAAAAGGGCAGAAATTGATGGAAACACCACTGAAATGGCTTGGAAACCTCATTGGGAGGATGTCTGGATGCATCTTGGACTCCCAGGTCGCTGCTGGGAACGATATTGTCCGAGTATTCAACTTTTACAGACTGACACTAATGCACAGAAAACTGAAGTTAAAATCAATTTTAGATAAAAAATTGTTAGGAAACTTTCCTTCCTATATATTTACTTGTATGTAAAGTGCAAGTGCTGCCAAAAATTACAAGGAAGAGGCACTACAATACACCCTTCGTTACACATAAAAGAGGGCATCATACACAGCATTGAAAAATTATGATTGATGGCCTGCTGGTGACCCTCAAAAACAATTGGATCAAGGGCCTGCTGATCTGGCCATCTAAAACATTATGGGTGAGGGCCTGCCGCTGCTTTGGTGACTCTAGATAACCTTCGATGTTATTGTCAGCACAAACCATGGTGACTATGGGTAACGGGGAATCAGGGTTCGATTCCGGAAAGGGAGCCTGAGAAACAACTACGGCTATCACATCCAAGCAAGGCAGCATGCATTCAAATTACCTATTAGGTATAATTAGGTAAGGGCCTGCAGGTGATCTGACCCTGTAAAAGATTTTAGGTGCAGGCCTGCAGGTGAGCTGACTCTATGAAAGATTTTAGGTGCGGGCCTGCTGGTGAGCTAACCCTGTAAAATAATTTAGATGAGAAGACCTTGTAAAACACATGTTGGTGTAAGGTGGGCACGGCACACCTTGAAAAATAGTGGTGGCTGGGGACTCTGTAATGCGGGACAGCCGCTGACATCAGGCTGCGGAGGGCCTCAGTGTCCACAAGCCTAAATGGCAACATTTCCTTCTCTAGAATTTTTGAAAGTCACACATTTAGTGCTATGGCCTGTGGGTGGGTGGCTGGGTATTTGCACTTGCGTTCAAATGCCTGTGGTAAGGACATTTGTATGCTGCGCTGGGACACGGAAGTGGATGTGGTCACTGATGGTGCTTGCAAAGGTCAAGGTGCAGGGTGGGAGGCATCCAGGCCTGCGTCTTGGACAGAGGATTGGCCAGCACGTAACATAAGGGAAGAGGAGGCAGTGGTGTGACCCGCAGACACAGATTGTGGACCCAGGCATTCGTTCCACTTATTACTATGCTTGGATCCTGCTAGTGGTGGTGAGGTTGCACAGGTTACAAATTACAATTCTTTTGTCGTCCGCACTTTCCTCAAAAAAGCTCCAGAAAGCGGAATACCTACCCCTTGGCAAGAGAGATTTCCGCAAGGGGGTGCTCCATGAAAAAGTTGCAGGCCTTTTTGGTGTGGCCCGCCTTCTCCCTTTTGCCACCCCACTGCCTCTTCCAGCCTGTTGTGATGCTTCAGATCCCTCCCCCTCTGTACTGCTGTCCTCGCTCGGATTGCTACCTTCCCAGGTTGGGTCAGTGACTTCATCATCCACCACCTCCTCTTCCACTTCCTAACTCTACTCATTATCGCTACTTGTTGACCTAACCACTACCTCAGTGATTGACAACTGTGTCTCATCCTCTTCATCAACTTCATGAGACAGTAATTGCCATTGACTTATTGGCAACGGTGTCTCATCATCATCTACCTCATTAAACAGTACTTGCTGTTCCCCACCGTCATCTTCTTGTGACTGTGGATGGAAGAGTTTGGGAATCAGGGCACAATATCTGTCCCTCTTCAAGCGTGCTTGGTGAAAGGCCAAATCAAGGAATGTCCTCGGAATATCCAAGTGTGGGATCATTTGTTTGCCCAGACTCTCCATGGTGGGAGGAAGGAGGATCAGGATTAGGATTGTGTTGAGCAGTCTCTTGGCTATTGAGACTGGACTTGGTGAAAGTCAAGGTGGTGCTTAACCGACTGGAAGCATTATCTGATGCAATCCAACCGACCACCCGGTCGCACTGGTCTGACTTCAAGAGTGGTGTCCTGTGTCGCCCTGAAAACTGGGAAATGAAGCTAGGTATCATGGATTATTGTTTTTCTTGTACTCTGGCAGCAGGCACAGTTTCATCGCTCCCAGGGCCACGGCCTCTGCGTGCACCATCAGCATCACAGTCACTTTCCCGTCCCTCACTGCTCGCCTTCTTCATATTAAATGTTATATATGCTTGAAAGTCTGTCACATGTACAGTAGCGTAGGATTTGGAAGTGTATGCGCAAACAAATTTAAAAAGGTATTTTGGATGTGTAAACGTCACACAGGAGATATCCCGCAGATAATGTCAATGCTGTCACCAGCGGCTAATAAAAAATTACAGGGAATGTCACAGGTATTTGGGATGAGGAAATGTTATACAGGAGAGGTACCACCGGTAATGTCACTGTCCGTAGTGTCTACGAAAAAAGTGCACTGTATGTCACAGTGGCACCCGATGATGCGTTGCTGCCAGCCAATCACTGTAATGCCAGTAACCAACATGGCTACGGTATTACAGTGTTGGCAGTACCGAACCTCATGTTTGTTGGGTGCGTAGCAGCCAAGAAACATGCGGGGAGGAGACTCGAGCATTGCGCTCGAGCACATGTGGTATTCGGCCGAATACCGCCATGTGCCGAGTATCGAGGTGCTCGAGCCAAACTGGTGTTCGGCCGAGCATGCTCGATCATCACTACTGGTTTCTATTATTTGATATTTCTTAAATGTATCTGGCAGACAGTCACCTTATTGAAAGAGGGCTAAGGCTAGTTTCACACTAGCGTTCGTCGGTCCGCTCGTGAGCTCCGTTTGAAGGAGCTCATGAGCGGACCCGAACGCCTCCGTCCAGCCCTGATGCAGTCTGAATGGAGCGGATCCGCTCAGACTGCATCAGTCTGGCGGCGTTCAGCCTCCGCTCCGCTCGCCTCCGCACGGACAGGCGGACAGCTGAACGCTGCTTGCATATGGCCCAATCTTCAAGCGGATCCGTCCCCCATTGACTTTACATTGAAAGTCTGAACAGATCCGCTCAGGCATCTTGTTTTCTAAGTTATTAATGCAGACGGATCCGTACTGAACGGAGCCTCCGTCTGCATTAATATGATCGGATCCGTTCAGAACGGATCCGATCAAGCGCTAGTGTGAAAGTAGCCTAAGACTAATGTGGACTGTCAGTATACTCCATCACTTCACCAATGCTGTATACTTACAATATATATACCTTCCTCAAATCTGTATTTACATTAATCAGAGCTCAAAATTATAAAATTTTCAAGCACCTAGCCCCAACCTGTAGCATGTGGGAGGGGAATAAAAGCCTGATTGAAACTTTTAGCCACATGAAACAGATAATTGTGCAATGCCTCCGGTTCATTGGCATGCCAGTTATTGTCACTTGTCGCAAGATAAGAGGGACAAAATCTTTGAGAGACCTTGGTTTATCACTCCAGAAGATCACTACATGCCTAGGCCGAAATGTCAGTACAGTGGAGTGACGGCAAGAGGTACACAGAGGTGAGCCGCTGCATGGACAGATCGGCTGATTAGAGGAATGGTGCATAGTGATACATTCTGTACTGCAAATGAAATTGGTCATCACATCCCAATCCTAGGGCATCACTAGAAAGCATTTGCAAGACATTGGAACATGAGGGTGTTCCATTGATCTCACGCCACTGCTCTCAAAAGCTATAATGGTGTACAGCAAGAAGACAATGGTGGTTAGATTGGAGGACTATTCTCTTCAGTGATGAGCCTTGCTTTTGTCTAGGATGCAATGATAGCTGGAGATTGGTCTGGAAACCACGTGGGTAATTCCATGAAGAGGCCTTACTAATGGAAAGTCACACTCGTCTTAGTCCCGGGATCCTTTTGTGGGGTAGCATAATCTAGCATAATGTAGCATAATTGATCACATCTAGGATACCACTGGTTGGTAGTTTCAAAGGGAGCGTCCAGCAGAAGGTCTGGATGAGTCTCGTGAACAAGTGCATTCAGCATGACAGAAAATTTCTTAGAAAACCATTAATAACCTCATTGATAGCATACCAAGTGCATTTATTTATACGTGTAGCACTCATACTCAATACTGATTAAATAAAGATGTTTTTACTATTTTGTTTACGTTTTTTATTATTTGCCTCATTAACATGTCTTAAGATCCTGCAATTTCCATAATTCCATAAGGTCATGTTTAACTTATGCTATATGATACATTATTTGTACTGTATATTACACTGATTGCTAATGTATATGTTGCACTTTATTCCCAGGCTATCAGCAGTATAAACATATCCAGTGGTGCTTAAAAGTTTGTGAACCCTTCAGAATTTTCTATATTTCTTCATAAATGTGACCTAAAGTCCTAAAAATAAAGATAATTAAATCAAACTAATGAGTCAAAAATATTACACTTGATCTTTTATTTATTGATGAAATATCTGTGAGTGGAAATAGTAGATGAACCTTTAGGATTATTAGGTAATTTGAAGGTCAAATTAGAGTTAGACTTTTTTAATCAGGGGATGACAATCTGGTGTGAGTGGGCGACCGGTTTTATTTAGAACAGGGATCTAAAAAAGTCTAATCTTGTTTGTAGAAGTGTATAATGGCATGAACAAAGAACATTTCTGAGGAACTCAGAAGAGAATATGATGATGCTCATCAGGGTTATAAAACCATTTCTAAAGATGCATGTGATTATAGTATATTCACTGTTGCTTTAAAGCATTGGTGTGCAGTACATTCTGAGTCTTGGCCACACATAAGAGCATACTAAGTTTGGCCTCAACAAACCCCATATAGAGAAACAAAGTTATATAAGGAGGATGCTCAAAGCACTTTTTGGCAGTATCGAGAAGGTACAGGTACAGGAAGACTCATGCTAAAAGCACTCCTTCCCATGGGTTAGGTAGGAACTAAGAAGCAGTGAAATTTACAAGTGAGAATTGAGCCATATGAAGTGAGGATTCTGTGATCCAAGAGGGTGAGGTATTCTGCGTCCTAAACCACACCTGAATCTGGACTGTGTGATATATGCTGTGCATGTTGTACTGCCTTAAAGCTGCAATGAAATATGTGGTTATGAACTAACTGATTGTGGGTGAGCCTAGCCGAAACCGATGTCCATGTGAATCATGTGGTGGCAAGAATAACTAGTCAGTCTGCCTACCTGTTGAAAGACTAAAAAGGTTAAACCTGAGTGCTAACATTGTGTATGGTGAAACTGAGACTGTGAGTAATATTGTGCATTGCTACTGTGGCCCAATCCTGTGTGACAAATCGCGTTGAGGTCTGTGATTAGATACAGTCCTATTAAGTGGATTGCTACCTGATATGCCCATAGAGGAGAGTTCTAATAGAATGTAACTGTCATACACAGTGCCTCTACCTAAAAGCGCTACCACCAGTATAGTGTCATGCGGAGTCATTGCCTTGTAGAGAACTTTTGGTTTCTATCCATTAAGCCAGTATCCTCTCTACGAGACAAAGACTGCAAATGCTATGTGTAGTTGCCTGACTCACTTATTCCTGTTAAACTTGTGGAGCCTGTGTCAGTCATTGCTCCATCCTCATGTGAATCTCTGAGTTCAGTACAGATATCAAGGACCAGTTCAACCCATAAGGACTGACTCTCTTACTTGGTCATGTCTTTATACAATTGGCATGGCATATAAACACATAAAAAAATGATCATATTAAAGGGGTTTTCTGGAACTTAGATATTGATGACCTGTTCATCTCCTCATTCATGACTGTGACTTGGACTGTTGCTTACTCGCACTTGAATTTGAAATGTTTTCTATGTGTATAATTTTGACTGTTCACAAGCATTTCTGTGTACTGGGGGTGAACAGTTAACTCACTTTATTTACCTGACATCTGTGGATGAGTTCATTGGGAAACCTGGCTTTTCAATATAATATTTTCATGTTACTTCCTTTTTTAACAAAAAAAGGAGACTACCCACATTAGACTAAGTTTGGGCGAACCTCACAAGTTCCACAGAACAGGACATATATAGACGTTTGCAAGCTAGCAGGTTGCCAACCTACATAGATGATCAACGATAATAAAAACCAAGCAGGAGACAAAACCAGTAGGGTACAGATATAGCCAAATCAGCAGGCAAGAGGGTAATCAGTAGAACAAGTCGAGCTCAGTATATCGATGGTAAATGAGCAGGTATAGAGTTCAGGCAATAGGCACAGAAACACAAACGATGAGCAATCACAGGCATTGACATAGTGTCAATGCCTGGAATAAATCCTTCTCCTACACCTCTGAATACATGCTGAGCTAAAGCCTTGAATGGCTCAGTGGCTCCATGTCTCTGTCATAGCAACTACTGATGAGCGGAGATTTTAAAAATTTGATTCTGCTGCTTCGTCGATTTTTATAAAAAAAATTTGCTTTGTGATGAATTACTTTGTCACGAAGCACATTTTTTTGAAGTAGTGGGTGCAATGACAGGGAGCTCAGATTGCGCCGCCCCCCTTCATTGTACCCCACATATGCCGGGTTCATAGTTGATCGAGGCATCAAATAGCAATAATACAATGTAAAATTTTGAAAAAATTTATAAAATCATACTTACCCTCATCCATTTGATCGCCACCGCCATCTTGATTGAAGATCTAGTGTGTGATGACGTCATCATGTCAGCCGGCGGGGTGACGTCATACATCTCCACGCATGGGATTTTGTGCGAGATCTTCAATCAAGATGGCGGCTACTGGCTCTTCGTGCTCAAACAGATGAGGTAAGTGTGATATTTTTTTTACCACCATTCAGGGAAAATTGTTTTACTAAAATTTGCAGAGTAAGACACCAAACAAATTTCAAGAAATTTGCTCATCTTTCGCCTCTAGTAATTAGTTATTTCCCCTGAGCTTCTTTGATGAAATAGTCTTTCTTTATTCCTCCCATAGTAAACGTAATTATGATTATGACACAGCTATAGACATAGCATAAAAATTGACACAGCATGACCTGAGCAGTGTGGCTTACTACTGATAACCATTGTTCCCTCTCTGTAGTCCATGACAGTATCCTAACGAGTAGTTAATCCATTTAATTTCACTCTAGGAATCCAAGAATATGTTTAACCCCTGCTATTCTTCTTTGTTACCGTTCACTCATGCCTGTAGTGTACAGCCATCTGTTGTAAAACGTATAAAACCCTAACATTACCAGTTGCCAGATATAAACCTATGTCTCTTGACCTAACCTGGTAAACCATATGGAATATGGTGACTATGGAACATATACAAACCAAAAAAGACAAGGTGGCATTAGCAGGAGGTGCTCAAACCCACATGCAGTCGTGCATATATATAGGGGAGCAAATCCTGCACTTGTGGCCCGTTGCTAATGGCGATTCCCAGCAAAATGCATACGGTGGAGGATGCCCGCGGCGAACCACAGGTACCACAATAGACATCTCACACAAGGTAACAAGTGCGGATGTAATAATCAATATAACAATATAACAACAACAAATACAGGTGCACTCTGCGGTCTCACTAAACCCTCAAACTGATTTTAAAATTGAGAGATTAGTCAACATGTCCTACGGTGTAGAACATGTCTAAGCCCGGGCACCACGTCAAGGTTTCTCAAGTAGCCCGGGACCTAACGCTCTCCTACCTGCGCCGTATGGGCGATACCAGGAGCCAGTGGGCAAATTACAGGAGCATGAGGCCGACTCACAAACAGCTCACCAGTTACCTCCAGCATGTAACCATGCTTGCAATGGGAGGAGGGAGAAGTCTGTGAGTCCCACTCAAGACTGACTGATATGGCCCAGGCCTCACAGGTGCACCTAAATGTGGCCTGTAGGTGGAAAACAGGCACATTTAAATTGGAGTTTATACACCTCCAGGAATCTATATATACAAACCAAAAAAGACAAGGTGGCATTAGCAGGAGGTGCTCAAACCCACATGCAGTCGTGCATATATATAGGGGAGCAAATCCATAGGGACAGGTGGATCTTTATAGCATTTATGTCCTTTCAGTTCCTTGTTGCTTTATAACAAATGGGAAGTTACCCTTCATTATATGAAAGTTGATCGCCAATTAATGCTCCATCTTCCATTATTATAGTAATGTACTGTATTGTAAATAATGTGCAATTTAAAGAGGTAATTAGTCTTTTTTTATTTGATCTTTTCTGGTTAACTACATAGTCTTGAAATACCCATTGCATATTACATTTGTTATACATAAGTGAAAAAGACAGCATATAATTGATGAAATAAGGCAAGAAGTTACTCTTCCTCATTTCTCACACTTTGCATACACTGCCTGAACACCCTAAACACCTAAGTCCACTCCTCCTACTACTCCACACCTAATGTATATGCAGCTTCTTCCCGTGTCATTCTCCCAGGGGTCTGGGTAAATAAGATATGGGGTCCCGAAGGATATGAAAATGTTTATTTTGGCCATGAGCCAATAGAGGCCATATTTTGTTAGGAAAATAAAATCCCCTTTAACCCCAGTCTGACCACCAGCTCCTTTTTGACACTAGTAGGCGTAAAGATGGATATTTAGTGTAACTTAAGTCACACCTACACTTTCAGGTTTTGCATTCAGTAAAGCAATATTTACAACAAGGGTCTTGGTTACTTGATATAGATAAATGTGCCCATAGCATGGCCCTGAAAAGGATTCATACTTATCTGGTCTCTGCCACTCTTCTGGTCCAGATGCTGCTTACGTCTGGCTGGCTATAGACATGGTCATATGCACCACTCCAGCCAATGATTGGTTTCAGAGGCCATGTGGCCAAAAGCAGCTTGTCACCGCTGAAGCCAGTTATTGGCTGTAGCGATGCATGTGATCATGCCCATAGCCAGCCGTATGTAGACAGTGCAGGGGTTGGAAGATGGAGAAAGTGGGGGCAGTGGTAAGGACCAGAGCGTGGGAAGCAGGTAACTGTGAATCTTCTGTTTTAGGGACAGAAAACCTCTTTAATACCCCAAGGCAGACAGTCATAAGCTGTGGCAGATCAGGGTGCACATACACTGGCCCTTTAAGAGCCAGAGGGAAGGCACACCCTATGGATAAAGGTGGAGGGGGGCGGCTGACAAGCAGGCCACATCCTATGTTGCGGGACAGAGCTAGGTCCACCAGGAAGGTGAGTGCAATAGTCAGGTATGCTCTGCTGGGCTATAATTTGAGCACTGGCAGCCCATGCAGTACGCAGAGTATATATAACAAAAATGAGAACATACCAAGCTTGTTTTAATTTACTAAAATAAATGTAGATTCAATAGTTTTGGTCAAACTGGTTACAGAGAATTTATATTGTGTAACATCTGTAGGAATGAACAAGGGGTCGTCATTGATGGTCGGTACGTGTCACCAAATTTCCTGGACTCGGTGAGGTAAGAGCAGTTTTTCTCAAAGTGTCAGTTTGCAGATTGCAGTCTGACACTTTAGCTGTTTTATTATTGACTGCAAAGCTAAGCCGGGACGGCTCTTATTGGGAGTAGTCAAAGTGATGGGTGGGTGGCTACTCCCCATGTTCCAGGCTGGGTCTTGGTTTGGGATATAAAACACAGGCAGCACTGTCAGGTGGTGTGGATGACTCCTGTCTGACAGTGGAGCGCTGCCAGTCTCTGTGTTGGGGAGTTTAGGCCGGGATTAAGGCCTGCTACCTTGTTTGTGTGAAAGCACATGGAATCTGCTTTATACAAGGACTTCTTTGTTACTGCCTGGTGTGAACAAACACCAGAATCCAAGTGACTGTTTTTTCTGGAAACTAATTTTTTTGTCACTTACTAAGGCCTCATGCACACGGCCGTTGTTTTGGTCCATATTCTAGCCGCCGTTTTGGCGGCTCGAATGCGGACGGATTTACACTTCTCTCCGTTTCCTGTCCGCATCCGTTGCTCTGTTCCGTGGCCCCGCAAAAAAAAATATAACATGACCTATTCTTTTCTGTGCTTTGCTGACAAGAATAGGCAATTATATTAAGGGCTGTCCGGGCCGTTCTGCAAATTGTGGAACGCGCACGGACGCCATCCGTGTTTTGCGGATCCGCGATTTGCGGACCGCAAAACACACCACGGTCGTGTGCATGAGACCTTAATGTGTGAATAAACACTGAACTGTTTAAGTTAAAGACTTTGTTATTGCCTCTATACTGCGTCCGCTAACCTGCCTACCAGAGGGAATTCCCACACATCCTAATAACCTTTTAGTTTTAAGCATGCAAAGTTAAGTGAAACATAAAAAAGTCTTTATTTTACAACTTAGGTTCCTATTATTAACTAAGACACATCTCATACAATTTTATACATATAAAAGCCATAAAGCAATTACTCTCTACATTTAAGAACAGTTTTTCATTTTACAATATAGAAATAAAGCTCTTTAGCCTCCAGTTCACATACAGCTGGTATATGGTTTCTATCCATTAGAATGACATTTTATCATGTATTATATTAACTTTCCTCCATAAGCCTATAATTCTCTAATTTATCGCACAGATTTTTCAGGTTTATATTGCACTTATGTTCATATTATTTAATTATAACCATATGCATTTTGCCTGCATTTTATGGAAAACACATATTCTACAATGTATATTTCTAAAACAGAGATTGCTTGGCAGAGTTTTTACAATAATTTGATTGAATTTATGTTAATACATCTTTTACCCTACAAATAAACTAGATGTATAAAATATGTTTTCTCCTTTAGACATGGCATATATTATAAATGTGTATATTTCAGGTTGCCTTATGTGTCTATGTAGAACATTACACATTTAATAAAAAATGTTCTTAAAGGAAGTAGAGGCAATAATTCTTTCATTATAGTGTGAAATTTATAGCTTTCTCTACACAGATCTCTATGCAAAAAAGAATAGCAATGAGCCAGCCATACCACCAACAGAGACCTTTTTCATTCAAAACTCCCCTTGCTGTAATCTCCAATTCTTTTGCAAATCATTCCTTGGTTCACAACTTTATGACCTATTGACAAGCTACTGTGGGTGGCTTGAAACATCTGGAGAGCTTGTCCAATGGAGTGTGTTTGCGGGTGTGTAATAAACGGAAAGCACAGCCTGTAGATGTGGAGCAGCGGCTGAATGAAGAATCAGTCAGGGATAATAACCCTGCCTTAAACTGATATTCATCATTAGACACACGTAATTAAGGCATACATGATGTGGTAATAGCTAGGTGCTTCATGGGGTCTTCAACAAAGAAAGAACTGACAATAGTAACATTATTTTCACGTGTGTCTAATTCAATAACTCCCCACATCAGGCATAAGGTGACTGCATCCTTCATGGTATCAAAATTGTGGAGCAAGCTGAGGATCCTACAATTTGACTGCATCCTTCATGGTATCAATAATGTGGAGAAAGCTGAGAATCCTACAATTGCTTGACAAGGGGGAGCATTTGAAACATTCAGGGTTGTGAGTGAAGATGAAATGATCTGTGTTGGGCTCTTGTACAATTCCACTTTGTACAATTGTTCCTAGTTAGAGATATTCATTTTCAAGCAATAGTGGTTTGTAGAGAGAGACAAATTCATGGCATAACTTAATGTAAGTGGTGTCAATTTTAAAGCTCTGAGAAATGGCTCCAGGAGACGGACACATTTGTCATGGACTAGCATCTTTTTTGGGTCTATAGACATCAGAAGAATGATTAGGGGGCTATAATGTCAAAGTGAATGAACCAATATCTGCCAGAGTTTTGTAGACGGGCAAACATCCTATTACAGAGCTATATTTCAAGGTTGCAAGACAATGAAAAATTGTGAAATATGGCTCTAAAGTTTAGTGTCCATTGTTTAATCTGGGGAATTACAAGACCATAATTGAAAAATTGCATGTAGATAAAACATCAGCGTTGTCCACCTCTGATTTGCTCAGATTAAAGGTCTTTTTACATGATGCGATGCACAGGCAATGTCCCGTTCCCATACACAGGGATCAGCAACCTCCAGCACTCCAGCTGTGGTGAAACTATGACTGCCAGTGTACACGTTTGCTTGGCTGTTTTCAGAACTCCAATATAAATTAATGTAGCATGCTGGAAGTCGTAGTTTCACAACAGCTGGAGTGCAAGAGGTTGCTGACCCCTGCGATATACTGTAGATTCATTGTTTTCCAGCAGCACATTCTGGTTTACACTGTGGGATCTTCTAGTGGCAAATAATGATTTTATGTGCCTTGTGAATGATCCGATCACCCAATGAATGAGTATTTGCTTTGTTTGTCCGATGGTCGGTGGTACCCTTACACAGGGCAGTATGATGAAGGAGAGTTTTTATAAGTGTTCATCCTCAATAATTGTCACAATCCTCGGTCTATGTTAAAGGGCACATACACCTTCAGTGAATGTTGGCTGAACCCAACGTGACCAGCTGACTATGAAATGTGTTCCCAATTTCAGTCAGTGAGTTTCTTTTTCATGAAATTTCTCTAAGAAATTAGGAAATCAAATTGTGAGCCCCACCGGGACAAGAATGTGTGTAGTATGCCGGCACTACAGGAAGCTAATATATAAAATAATAGATCTTCTGATCTCCACACACACTCTTCAATCACATCACTCCAATTAGACAAGATGAGTTTTTAACATATCATAGTGATGGATGAACGGTAACAGAGCAACATTTTGGCCATAAAGATGAGAATATCCTCTTGAGAATATCCTTTAATAATAGTATCATCACTATGTGTCCATCAACACAATGAAAACATTTATTTAAAAACTGGAGTTGTTCATTTGGAGTGCTGTTCAAGCTGGAATCCGAATCACCCTTGAGAATTATCATGTACCTAATTTTGTAATGTTGTAAATCTGACTGGAAGCTCATAAGATGAAAACAGTGAAAGTATTACTAGAAATAGCATCCTTGTACTCATGTGGGCCACCCCCTGGATGGCATTGACCTCTGACGGTTCTTTTCAAACACTGCCTCGGTTTAATTTCATTTTTTTTGCATTGTTAAAGCATCAACCACCCAAAAATACAAGCATGCTGGTGTGAAATACTGTGTAAAGTATAATGTTTGTTTAAAGTATGAAAATGTAAATGTACATTTTTATGAATGAAATTAACAGCTTTCTAATTTCTGAAATGCCAATTCTGTAAAATGACCATAAAATTTAAGGTTTGATTATCGACTAGATTACCTATGTCACTCCTCAGAAGAAGGTGGGTAAGAGGCTTAAATTGAAGTTCCTAGGCCAACAATACAACAATTTTAACCAGCATACTGTATACAATTTTTTATATAATGCTGGGGTCTTTTTAGGAGTGGTAGAGACGCCGTTGAGCCCCCTCAGGTACCAGGCTCTGAGTATGATTGCTGTTACTACACCAATGATAGCTACACCCCTTATGTAAATGCATAAGTTATTTGAATATTAAAACAGCATACAGACATAGAGGTACATCATTAAATGACAAAACAAATAAGAGGATTTTATAGTCATGTATATGCTCATAGTTAAAAGAGATTTCTGAGATTTATTTACTGATGGCCTATCCTCTGGATGGGTTATTGATATCTGATTGGTGAGGGTCTGACACCCGGGACCTCCAATGATCAGCTTTTTGAGAAGGCATTGGTGCTCCAGTGAGCAAGGCTGCCTTCTTTCAGCTCACCAAGCACAGGGCTATACATTGTATAGTGACTGTGCTTGGTGTCACGCTCAACCCCATTCACTTGAATGGGGTTGAGATGCTCACAGGCCATGTGAACTATGAATGTGTCATCACTGGCATGGGATAAGCTGAGAGAAGGCAGTGGCACTCACAGGAGCGCCATTTCCTTTGCAAACAGCTGATCGGTGGGGGTCCCAGGTGTCGGATCCCCACGTTCATATACTAATGACCTATCCTGAGGGTAGAGCAACAACACTTTAGAGCAGCACCAGTACCTCACAGACTCCCTCAGGAATGCACCAGCTCGTCTACAACCATAGACCCTTAATGGTCAACAGATCAACGAAAAACCAACAGCTGATGGCAGTATATCCAAAACGAGGGTCCTTTATTCACCAAACGTCCATGTACAATGTACAAAAAAGTATATAAAATGCAACATTTCGGCTATATACTAGCCTTTGTCAAGCTTGTGTTTTTGTATTTGCCTTCCTCTTACTGACATTTTTAGTCTTTTGTTTTCTGATATGTACTTTAATGGACAAGGCTGTGACACCAAAGATTTAAGCCAGAAAACTAGAGAAATGAATTGGATGATAAGGCTATGCTGACATGGTTAAAAATGTTCCCCATGCATTTAAGATGGGTGTTTTAGACTGTGTAATTCACATTCAAAATTCCTCAAAACAGCCTCTTTAAAAAGCATTTCAGACGTGTTGCGTTACTTCGTTGAAGCATTCTTGATGCTATGTTTCCCATTGTATTGAATGGGAAAAGGATAAAATACAAATACATAAATGTGTATTGGTGGCCATAAAAAACAACCTGTTCTCATAGGCAGATTCACTTCTGATCTTCCACAAATTTTTTTGCACACATTTATTGTTGTGTGAACATAACCTAAAGATGTGAAGTCTGCTGTTAAGTCTTGTAGAACTTGCTGAGAAAGAAATATGATTTTGTGTGAAAATAAGACATTTTATAACAAGCTTCAAATTCAATTTCCTTAAGTTTGGCAAGCTACCCTATGTCTGAAACTTTGCTGAATCATTTCTTTCTTTTGGAATAACTGGATTTAATAACAAGTATTGCTCTACTAATGCAGTGGGTCTATAGGCTAACGTTGTCTGAGGATGCTGCAAACTTTGAGATATAAAAGTCAATTTATTTTGGCAAATGTTTTTTTACAAATGAGAGGGGGCAAGAGCATCCATGTTGTTTTTTTTTCCCGCTAGACTAATAAAATGTGGGGCTCTCACTTTCTGTCTGATGGATGAAATGGTTATATATAGCTACAAATCCCCTTATCATCTTATAAGCAGCTTTCAAGAATAGCTAAATCCACAGTAAAAATACTGAAAGCATGATGGAAACCTCATAGACCAAACTATAAATCAATAGGATACATCAGAATTAATTCTATCTATAAGAAAACAGATCTGGCATAGCGGTTTTAAGTGGAAGCCATTATTCTATTGTGGACAGAGTCTTAGAGTTTAATTGTACATAATTGCATTGGGATTTGTTTATCGGAGTTCTTGGCGACTCTTTCTCACCTGGAAGTAGCTGGAGATACTCCTTTGACATATTTGTCCATGGTATAGTTAAATTGTATCGTCATTCAAAAGAATTTCAATTCATAATGCTGAAAACAATGTCTACCCAGTAAAATCTATCTCTTTAGGCCTCATGCAGATTGGGTACAGAAGCTCACATACACGTTATAGCTCCATGCTAAAGAACCACGGGCATTCTGTTTGCTGCCATATGATGCCTTCACACAGCTGCATATTACAGAGCATACTTACCAACATAGCAGTTAGTAAATGTAGGGAATGTAAGCCCCACCCCTGGGAATGGTCCAAACCCACTTGGGACCATCCATTTATGGAAGGGGATTCCATAAGCCAAACCATTTTTCATCTTGGGACAGCCTGATAGGACTGTCTCTGAAAATTAGGAGCAGTCTCTGCAAGTTTGGGACTGTTGGCAACTTCCCTCGAAGCAATGTATCTTAGGGAGAATACCACTGTAAAACCGAATCTGCTGGAGTATGATTAGTGATAAGCAAATTTTTGGAAATTATATTCTTGCCCTATTTGACCGACCAAAATAATTTCGACCTGAATTGAGTTCTTTAATCTCCCGTAAAAGCTGCGAATGACATTCTGGTGCTGTCGGTTCCCTTCTCTCTTGTCTCTTTTGTTCCTCTCTCTCTGTTCTGTTCTTGCTCTTTTTCAGTTCTCTCTCTTTCTCTTTTCTCTCCCTCTTTCTGTCTCATTACATCGATCAAATCAATAGTCAAACTGTGTATTTACCTCCACAGGAAAAATAATACAGGAAGTGAAAAAGGAAAAATAGATAAAAGGAAGCACTGGAAGGCAGGAAGAAATCATAAATGCTTGTACAAATATAGCACCACAGGAAGCCCAAAGATAATGGTGCAGGGGATATAAATACAGCCATGTCTATTTTTATGGTGAAAAAGTTAAAGTAGCTAAACAAGGCTAAATATAAGCACAGATGATGTAAGACTGTGTTCACACATGCTAATTATGTCACGTTTTTTGCTATGTTTATGCCTTTTGCTAAAATCAATAATCAAACAAACCCAACTGATGAAAAATCATAAAACGACATATCACAAACACAGCCCATTTGAACATAGCCTAAGGGCTCATTCACATGGTCATATTAAGGCTCATGTTTGTACAGAACTATAATTGGCACTTAAGTTGTACGGCTCATTACTACGGGACATGCTTATTGTGGGAAACATCTTTTTGTCTATAGTTCTTTTCAGAGAAGATTTAGATTGAATAAACAATAGAGATACTTAACATAACATGCATAGCACGCATACAGTAACAGTTTAAAATTAAAGAGTCACTGAACTTTGAAATTTTTTTGATATGTCACAGTGACATATCAAAAGTTCTGATCAGTGGGCGTCTGAGTGCTGAGGCCCTTATGATTGCCCAAATGAGGAGAGAGAAGCATTCACATATTGTACTCGTGTTCCTTTTTGTAGCAGAAAGAATTGGGATGGGTCCATAGACTTTCTATTGATCTCTCTCCTTGTTCTAGCAGTTGGTGGGGGTCTCAGCACTCAGACCCCTACCAATCAAAAGCTTTAATAGGTCATTATGACCTATTAAAGGTTTTTAAATAGTTCAGTTACACTTTAAAGATATTCTCTGCGATCTAGTTTATTTTTGCCCCTTTTTCTAGGTTTGTAAAAAAAATGTGCATTTATATTAGGAATTGTCATTGAAGTACCAGTCGATGATTTTTTAAGTGACATTCACAATTTCAACTACATGTGTCCATTTGTTAATACCTCAACCAGATTTTTCTATTTATTATCAATTTCAATTGGCCTGTACAGTGGTCCCAAATGGTTGCCGAATACTTGACTTTAATGTGCTGAAAGGCTTCTTTTGAGTGTGGGGTAGCTGCTCTACAAACAGACAACCCCACAGGCCAAAAGGAAGTTGCCGAGTCATTAGAGCAGAACGTGGCAGTTTCCTATTTGTAGACCCTACAGGTCATCTGTTATTATTCTTTCATTTTAACAGCGCTGAGAATAAAAATATTTTTAGAAGTCTCAGGTTTCACAATGTACAGTTCAATAGCAGGGAATCATCTGACTTTCATTGACTTTAAGTTGCACTGAATCATGATTTAGATTTTTATAATAGGAGTCATATTCAGTAAATTATGTAATTCTGATGACTTTGAAGTAAAGTCACCCACTTATATCTCATATTGCAGAATGTTTTTCCTGGCATCTTTAGAGTAAATAAAAAACATCAGTTTTCTCATTTTGAGATTACTATAACTATTTTGGGTAGCTAATGTTTTCTATTACATGACCCCATATGGCAATCGACTCTTTTTTTTTTTAACATTAAATTTGTATTTTTGCAAAATGTGCAAAGGATATTGTACTTTCCACATAAAGTTTACACATAGATATGCACATAGTATTAATTATAGATTATACCTAATCAAGCACATAAAATTAAGTTAGATATTTAGGTTACATTTACAGTAGACATACTGGATTTGTTGCATAAAATCAGCACTAAGTATAATATATAAAATGTGAATGTTTTTTTTAATGGTTTTGTAACGGACAATGGGTGTGAAACCATTGTGCCAACTAATTGGTTTGACTTTGGGCTATATCTGGGGGCATTGTCATATGGTCCCCTGGTTTTCACCCTTTAACCCCTACATAGAGAACTGGTCTTTTTTTTATAGGGGAGCCTTGGGTCCCCTAGCTCTTGGGATAGTCATGGTCTAGTTGGCAGCAGACTCACAGGAGTTAAACATATCTGCAGATCACCAAGGGATCAAGTTATACTATACGTGGAAATTCTAATACAGTGCAGAGATCAGGGCAGGCAGCTCAGTGTCAGCACAGTGAACAGACACGGGTCAGGGCAGGTGGCAGAGAATCAGAGTCTAGGAGAAAGGGAGATGCCGTTACAAAGGTAAACAAATGGATATAGCTGTATATTATGGTCAAACAGACCAGAGTACCTGGCAGGATCTGTAGAGACCTATTTCTCAGGCAACCACTGATGAAAACAGCCATATATCTATAAGAATAGAAAGGGGAGGTAGCGTATAATACGACTTAACGTTTAATGAGTATTCAAATAAAATATATGGACAAACACATAAATCAAAAAGAGTGTGCACACCAAAAACGTGTCACAAACAACAAACACATATAGTCACAATAGGAAACCACAATGATATGGTTAAACCCATGTGAAGAGGGTAACACTGTACCCCACCGCAGGTATAGATTCCACAGAGATATAAAAGTACATAAATGGGAACAGTCTTACAAGTGGGTGACGGTCATCTGGGTGTGGTGGCACAATCCCAAGAGCCAGTGTTACCTCGTGGAACAGCGTCCAAGTGAGACTCACTGTCCCTAAACACCCCTGCCAGGCCTATAGAGCCTATGACCCGGCTAAGGGCCGCACGTCCGGGAGCTGACCCTACAGTGTTCGACTCCCTAGATGACCCTAACTAAGGGTACACAGTAAATGAATTTACGGTCGTGCGCAAGATCCATACACGTTTCGTCACTTAATTAAAGCCCCAGACTCATATATATCTATAAGAGCAGCAGATTAGCAATTGGACACAGCTATGCAGCAGCTCACAGAGCAGGAGAAGATTAGCCCTTGCAGTGTTGCAGAATGAGGTTCAAAGAATACAAGTTCTAATATACATGGGACACTTGCACCCGGGTCTGCTGCCAGAATGCTGGAACTACAGCAGACACAGTGTGAGTGGAGTGGCACTTGTGACCACCTGGGAGAGTGGGGCAGCAGCGGGCACAGGCCTCCAGTGTAACAGGTTTATGCTTCTGTTTTTCCAAAGAATAATTCAGTGCAAGTAAGATCCATGGAAATTCCAGTTCCGAATCCACAAAAAAAAACTGTCTGCATTGTCACAATTCTAAACTAGAAGGGGTTATCCGACCTTAATGAGGTTGTCCAGGATATCTGAATGTTGTGGGTCCAACACCCCTCAACCCTGCTGATCAGCTGTAATCCTGTAGCTCTAGTGCCAGCTCTACACAGCTCCCTCCATCATGTAGTTGATGGAGCTGGTAACAGCAGCACTACTGCCATTGGCATTAGTGGGAACTGATCCTGAACTACAAAGCTCTGTCCAATACTCAACAGGTACCTAGCACTGGAGCTATAAGACAAAAGCTGGCATGCAGAGTGTTAGACTCCTAATGATCTGATATTAATGGTCTATCCTGAGGATTGGCTATCTACATCACAGACAACCCTTAAGTTGGCCATGCATTTTAAATAGCTGTCAGACAACACTGCCATCTCTCCCTATCCCCCCGTCACATGCATGGTCTTTTTGTGTTGTCCTTCATAATAAGGTTATTAATCTGAAGCAATAAATTGCCAAGAGGCAAATTATATTATCTGCTTTTAAACACTGGCCATTACTTTCAATAAAACACATATATATTTAATTATATGATAGTCCATATTTGTATTAGTATCTTAATTAAAATTATTAAGAAGTAGGTGCCAGAAATAGTTGGGACTTCTGTTAGCAAATTTATTTGAAAGGGCCTCCAGCATCGTGGTTTTCCGGCAGCAGATTGGGCTGTCTAAACACACTCTGCTGCCATCATACAATGATTCTGTATGGGGACAAACGATGGCATTAGCGATCACTCCTGCTCATACAGCGGAGGAGATCACTACATGTAAATGCAGCGGTCTCATCCACTGATGAGAACGTACGTGCCGGGAAGCAACTCTTCATTCCCAACAATAGTCTGCTGAATCGGTCAGTGTAAAGGGACCTGGTAAGAGAACTTAACATATAAAGGGAAAATAGGGTTTTGTAGAACAAATGGATTAATGCAAAAGTGATCATACATAGATACTAAAGGGAAAGGTTACTAAAGGGACAAGAACTGATCTGAGAACATGGCAATCAAAAAGGAACAAGGGTGAGGTGATAAGGTGAACTACCAAGACTGACAGTTTTTAGCAAAAGCCATAGCAATGTAAGTTTAGAAGTTAAGATTTTAATTTAGATCTAAGTACAGTTGGTTCCCCAGTATGATGCAGGTCCAGAGATATGGAGATCTGTAGGCAAGAAGAATCTTTAGACCTTGATTTCTGGTACAAAAGGAGATAGACATTCTTGAGAACATCTTAATGGAACTGTCAGTAGGTATACATATCAGATAGATAGGGGAACTTTTTTACTGGAGGTCTTCCACACTTTTGTGTTCAGGATCAGTAGTACAATTATATCCTAAAGCATATACTGTAATCTTGCAGTAGATGTTAAAAGTTCTGACACTGATCTTATGCTTTTTGCATTATCTTAGCAATGATTAGAGGTTTTGTGATAATTGTGTATTTAAACACCCTTATAGAGATGAACAATTTCTTGAAAATTTGTTTTGGATCTGATTCAAATGAACAGGTAAAAAAAATTGATCTGAGTCCAAATCGATTCTATCTGAATCAAGAATACTCCATTGCACATGTGGATATTTTATGCAGGGCCGGCTCCAGGTTCATGTGGGCCCTTGGGCAATAAAGTCTCAGTGGGCCCCCTTACATAGTGATAACTCTCTGAGTACAGATAATGTAGTAGATATCACATGCAGTCCTATGTAACAACACAGATAACACAGTGATGGCTATCCGAGTACAGAAAATGTAGTAGTGTACCTGCAGTCCTATGTAAAACCACAGATAACACTGGTGCTAATAATGTGGTAGTGTTACCTGCAGTCCTATGTAAAGCCACAGATAACACTAGTGCTGATAATGTGGTAGTGTTACCTGCAGTCCTATGTAAAAAACACAGATAACACTAGTGCTGATAATGTGGTAGTGTTACCTGCAGTCCTATGTAAAACCACAGTTAACACTAGAGCTGATAATGTGGTAGTGTTACCTGCAGTCCTATGTAAAACCACAGATAACACTAGTGTAGATCATGTGGTAGTGTTACCTACATCCTTAGTGTGCCTCCCTGTGCCTCTCCCACGTGACTCCATACTGGTGGCGCTGCCTCCTCTTCCATTTTCTTCTTGCCCTCACAGAACGTCCTGATGCAGCTGTATCAAGGCATAGGAACCCTGTGGGCATGGTGATGGTGACACACAGGGAGAGATACACACACACACACACACACACACACACACACAGGGATAGGCATACACACAGGGACAGACACACACACAGGTACAGGGACATGCACAGGGACAGACACATACATATGGACAGACACTTATACGATGGTGAGATCATCACAGCACCTGCTGTGTATGGGGCAGGCTCACCGCCGCAGTACGCTCCATCTATTGTCTCAGCATAGTGAGTGGGGCATAACACTGCCTGAATGGCTTGGCTTATCATGAACTGGGCCATGCAGGCAGCCGCCTGGGACAGCGGTGAAAACCCAGTGACAATTCAGGCTTCGTTCACATCACCATTCAGCCTTTCCGTTCTCCTGCTCCATTTAGGACCAGGAGAATGAAAGGACGGATTCGGCACATAACTGAGCCAAACTGGGCCTAAGGACCACATAGACTATAATGGGGTGTGTTGGGTGTCGCTCAGAAGAAGATGTTTGAAGCGGAGACAAAAGTCCTGCATGCACAACTTTTGTCTCCGCTCCAAAATCATCTTCTGAGCGGACCCCATTATAGTCTACGAGGTCCTTAGGTTCCGTTTGGCTCAGTTATGTGCAAAATCAGTCCTTTCCGTTCTCCTGCTCCTTACTAGTTTGAAGACGGCCAGCAGCAAGCAGGACAGGAACCAACTCTGTAGTGATAGAAGAAAGGCAGAAGTAGCCACACTGAGTGGTCACCCTCTGATGATTAAAGAAGCACTTGGGGCATGTCAGGAGCACGGAGGACTGAAAAAGGAGGAGGCAATGATAAGGTTATTTTCCTGGGAACTGGCCCCTCCTTCTGCAAGTCTCTCTCTCTCAAGGCTCCCTGGCTGTGTGAGGAGGCGGGGCCAAGGACGCAGCATGGCAGACTGGCACAGTGAGTGAGAGGCAGGACACTGCCTGTATGGCTGGGCTTATCACATGGTGGCAACCGCCCGGGACAGTTGGGACCTATGCATCTGAAGAGTGAGCGGGCACAGTGGGCCCCCCCCCGGAGCAGTGGGACCCGGCACTTGCCCGGGTGCGCCAGGTGCTAATGTCAGCCCTAATTTTATGCTTTTTAAAATAAAATAAAACTTTCAAAAATGATTGTGGGCAGATGTCTGCCCATTTTTATACACACACAGTAGTATCAGAAGAAGCAGTGGCTTGTTTTGAACAAGTGGTCCAAAATTATGCTTTAATTGCTGCAACCACACTATACATTGGCACTTATACACTAAAATGTGCTTATAAATATTATAAAAATGTGCTTATAAATATTATAAAAATTTGAAGTTTTTTTGTAACAAATGGGTCTTTAAACATGGCACTGATCAGGAGCTGGGCAGGTACTATAGCCATAGGCCCAACTAAAAGTCCCCTGTGACCTTGGCATCTGAGAGTTTTTTCCCCTGAAGCACTGTGCTCCTGGGGCCTTAAGGACTCCCCACGCTAAGATTATATGAGACATTCATTTATTGTGGTAGCTTCAAGCCTTCTAAGTGATAGTTTGCAAGGGCAAATCGATCGCATGTTCAAGTCTAAAAAAAAAGTTTTAAAAAAGTTTTAAAAAATATATTTAAAACATTATAAAAATTCAAATCACTCCCCTTTCAAATAATAAAAATGAAAAAAATAAAATAAAATGCCCATACTGTTAAAATATTAAAGTAGTTATTCTGTACGTTGAGTGCTGTAATGGCTGATTCACCATTTTTTTTGTTGCTTCAACGTTCATCTCTCAAATGTCTTACACAAAAAATAAAAACTACACATCGCCAGGGAAATATGAGTCCTCCCTCCACAGCCAGGTAGGCATAAATATTAAAAGTTTTGAGGGTCACAATATGGCAATGCAAAAAATAAATAAATAAAAATGTAAGTTTTTTCTTTAAATATTAAAGCACAAGAAAAACTATAAAAATGTGTACTGCCCCAGAGAATGAAGGTAACAGGTCTATTGTGAAAAAAATATATAAAAATCTATAAAGCTGTGAAGCAATTAAGTTTTTTCCTAATTCTGAACCATTTTGAATTTTTTTCCAGCTTACCACTGCATCATATTCAATATTAAAATTATGACGTTAGAAAATACAACTTTTCGCACAAAAAAACAAACCCTTATGTGGCTATGTGAACAGAAAAATAAAAGAGGGAAGCTAGGGAGCAAAAAAAGATGCAAAAGCAGTACAATTGCAGTCTTGAAAGGGTTTAAAGTAGAATGGTAGGCTCAGTTTTGATCAATTCGTCCAAAGTGATTATCCAAAATTTTGACTCATTTGCAAGAATTTGTGATGAATCAGATTGGATTATAATCGATTCACTCATCCCCACACCCATACTTATGCATATACATATGCATGAGGTGAAAAAGAATGGTATCTGCTGTTTTTGAAGTGGCATGTAAATCTATTAGAGGGAATGGGTCAAACTCTGGCATCTTCCTCCCAAAAAAATCTAACTTCTGTATGGTTCGGGTGAACACCACCTTCAGAACAAATCTAAAGCTAATACAAACCGGATTCCCAAAAAGTTGGGACAGTATACAAATCGTGAATAAAAACTGAATGCAATGATGTGGAGGTGCCAACTTCTAATATTTTATTCAGAATAGAACATAAATCACGGAACAAAAGTTTAAACTGAGAAAATGTACCATTTTAAGGGAAAAATATGTTGAATCAGAATTTCATGGTGTCAACAAATCCCCAGAAAGTTGGGACAAGGCCATTTTCACCACTGTGTGGCATCTCCTCTTCTTCTTACAACACTCAACAGACATCTGGCGACCAAGGAGACCAGTTTCTCAAGTTTAGAAATAGGAATGCTCTCCCATTCTTGTCTAATACAGGCCTCTAACTGTTCAATCGTCTTGGGCCTTCTTTGTTGCACCTTCCTCTTTATGATGCGCCAAATGTTCTCTATAGGTGAAAGATCTGGACTGCAGACTGGCCATTTCAGTACCCGGATCCTTCTCCTACCCAGCCATGATGTTGTGATTGATGCAGAATGTGGTCTGGCATTATCTTGTTGAAAAATGCAGGGTTTTCCCTGAAAGAGATGACGTCTGGATGGGAGCATGTGTTGTTCTAGAACCTGAATATATTTTTCTGCATTGATGGTGCCTTTCCAGACATGCAAGCTGCCCATGCCACACGCACTCATGCAACCCCATACCATCAGAGATGCAGGCTTCTGAACTGAGCGTTGATAACAACTTGGGTTGTCCTTGTCCTCTTTGGTCCGGATGACATGGTGTCCCAGATTTCCAAAAATAACTTTGAATCGTGACTCGTCTGACCACAGAACAGTCTTCCATTTTGCCACACTCCTTTTTAAATGATCCCTGGCCCAGTGAACGCCTGCGCTTGTGGATCTTGCTTAGAAATGGCTTCTTCTTTGCACTGTAGAGTTTCAGCTGGCAACGGCGGATGGCACGGTGTATTGTGTTCACTGACAATGGTTTCTGGAAGTATTCCTGAGCCCATTCTGTGATTTCCTTTACAGTAGCATTCCTGTTTGTGGTGCAGTGTCGTTTAAGGGCCCTGAGATCACGGGCATCTAGTATGGTTTTACGGCCTTGACCCTTACGCACAGAGATTGTTCCAGATTCTCTGAATCTTCGGATGATGTTATGCACAGTTGATGATGATAGATGCAAAGTCTTTGCAATTTTTCGCTGGGTAACACCTTTCTATTATTGCTCCGCTATCTTTCTGCGCAACATTGTGGGAATTGGTGATCCTCTACCCATCTTGGCTTCTGAGAGACACTGCCACTCTGAGAAGCTCTTTTTATACCTAATCATGTTGCAAATTGACCTAATTAGTGTTAATTGGTCTTCCAGCTCTTCGTTATGCTCAAATTTACTTTTTCCAGCCTCTTATTGCTACTTGTCCCAACTTTTTTGGGATTTGTTGACACCGTGAAAATTTGAATCAACGTATTTTTCCTTTAAAATTATACATTTACTCGGATTAAACGTTTGATCTGTCATCTACGTTCTATTACAAAAAAAAATTGACATTTGCCATCTCCACATCATTGCATTCAATTTTTATTCACAATTTGTTTAGTGTCCCAACTTTTTTGGAATCCGGTTTGTATATATATATTTTAAATTGTGGGAATAATTTCTGGCCAGTTGTGGTAGTCAATTGTTGTTAAATTCCACCCAACAATCTATAGTCTTGGTTGAAATCGTACATTTCAACCCCTTTCCTACCATCCGGCGTAAATTTATGTCAGTGGTCAGGCATATAAAAATGGCAT
This sequence comes from Bufo gargarizans, assembly GCF_014858855.1. NCBI lineage: Eukaryota > Metazoa > Chordata > Amphibia > Anura > Bufonidae > Bufo > Bufo gargarizans. The sequence continues at coordinate 223,735,866 of NC_058082.1, read as the reverse complement.
CCACTCGCGTGTGGAGAAGGTGCCATAGCCTCTGGGTGCCTGCTGTTTTAAACTTTTAACCCTTCAGATGCCATGGTCCAACGTGACCAAGGCATCTGGATGCGCTAAAACTCAAAAGCACGCGATTCTGAGTGTGCACTGGCTCCCCCTGTGGATGCATTGTGCAGCAGCTTCTGTCCATAGAAACGCCAATTTTGGCTTATATCTATCTCAGATTCAGTCGCAAAGAGGATTTGCGCCCTAATCTGCAACTTTTCCCTGTTGGTTTAAAAAAAAGGGGGGGGGGGGGGTGGCCAGGCCGGATGGCCTGTCTCATTTATCATTTTCTATGCCTGTTTTAGGCATAGAGAATGATCTAAATCTATGTCAGCAAGGGAGTTGGCGTAGATTTAGACCGGTGGTGGATGCATCTAAGTTATGTAGAGGACGGCGCCTCTGCATATCTTACGTGCATCATGCGCCAGCACAAGGGGTATTAAGTCCAGAGTCTAAAATGCTGTTCTTAATTAATTACCCAGTAGTCTATTTCTCCAATTGCTAATGCATTGGAGTGCATGAGAGAAACAATCTAGTGATTGCTTGTTATAGTTTCCTTTGGGAACTATAAAAAAGTGTAAAAAAAAGTAAAAAAAAGTAAAAAAAATATATATATATAAATATACAAAAGTTCATATTACTCCCCTTTCCCCAAAATATAAATAAAAATATCTAAACAATAAAAAGAATAAACATCATCGGAAACGCCACGTGCAATACTATTAAAATATAAAAAAATTCCCATACAGTAAATGATGAAACAGAAGTCATTTTGAGTGCCATAAACATAACTTAAACATAACATAACTTATATAAAAAGTAAATAAAAAAATTAAAAGCTTTTATTTATTTTCAGTACTAAATTGCAAGAAAAACGACACATATTTGGTATCACTGCATAAGAAACTATGTAAAGGAAAAAAAACATCAAACTGTAGTGAATTTTTAAAAAATATATAATTCCACCTCCTTTGGAATTTTTTTCCTGCTTCCCAGCACATCGTATGCAACCATAAATGGTACCATTAGAAAGTGCTTCTTGTCCTGCAAAAACAAGCCCTCATATGGCTATGTGCATGAAAAAAAAGTTATGGCTTTGGGAGGCCTGGGAGCCAAAAACGAAAACAAAAAAACCCCATAAAATCACCTGTTCTTGAAAGGGTTAATTAACTTTAGACTAATGTGCATGGGCAACTTAAAGAGAATCGGTGAATCTTGTGTAGCGGAGGAAAAGCAAACAAATTAGGCACTATAAAGTCTGTGCAGAAATACGTCTCTGGATGCCGCTAAGACAAACCATGACCACTGAGTATTGTTTAGTGGGGAAATTGTTCGGTGTGCATTGACTACTGGGGAAGGAGTGTGTTAAGCTTTTGTAGTTATTTTCCATGTTGTTATACAGGAAATGACCTATAGTTCTAGGTCCGAGATGAGAGAGACAATGATAACCCCTCAGGCAGAGCACATGGCCCACAGGTGCTATTGCTATTCTGTCGACAGAGAAAAACTTTGCAATATCAGGTACTTTTCAGCAAATAAAGCTTCAGCTCAAGCTTGCAAAGAGTACTTTTTAGACAGGAAAAAAACCCGGAGAGTCTTATGTCAAGATTTTAAATGATTTATCTACAGGTATGAAATTTGTCACACATTTTCAGTTTATTTAATTGGAACATTGAAATTTCGGTACCAGATGCTTTCTCGCTGTTTGTTAAATGGGGAATTTTCCATATGTATAATTATTCCTTTAGTTCTCGCTTACGTTCTGTGGTGAGTCTGAGCGGAGAGACAGCTGCATCTAATGGACTTCCTTGAATTTGTTTTAGCATATGGAAAATCATATTCATGTTAATGTTAAGACGATTGGGCATATGGTTTACGGGATCTCTATGACAGATGTAAGTGCTTACATGATGTATGGGGTGTAGACACAGAGTGAAGAGACAGCATGACTGGGTGAACTTTGACTGTATCTTATCAGTATTTCCACTGAGTTACACTTCACCTTTCCCACCACCCCTGTATGATCTATAGGAAGGGGATAATTAAAAGTGCTTATCTCACTTTGATTCCAAGGGAGGAAGGTATTCATATTTTGTGACAGCTTAGATCATGTTATTTGCACAAAAAAACAATATCTTTGCCGAAGCAGAGTGCAGACTTGACAAATGTTTGCTCATGACTTCCTGACCAAGCTGCCTTCCCAGTTTCTGACTTACAAGCATGAACTATTGTAAAGCTCTCAAAAACACTAGCCCTCCCTGCAACATGGACGTTATCGCCATGACTGAGTAGTATATTAATATATAGTGGGAAATGTAATGGTGCTAATCTGCTAAAAACACATAGCTACTCAGCAGATTCATTTACTTAACAGCACTGGTCTCTTTGATATGATAAATGTCATAGTCTGAAAAATGTATGTTAAGTATATTGCTTAAAATAAAGCTAAGAAAATTACTTCTGCATGCAGTAAGCCCCTGGTGGAGCCAGTGTAGAGGATGGGAGTGGTAGTGGCCCTGATGTAATGTGGTTGTGACATGGTGTCCTACCTTAGGCCATCTCTCCCTGGGATTCGTTGCAGTCAAAGTAGAATACTGAAGAATGAGGCCAGAATTGAAAATAACAAAGTCCTTTTTACTAAGTGCAACATAGAACTTGAAATATATACATCAGCAGCAGGCTTTAGTGCAATTCTTCTGGGGCACTAGTTATGGAGGGATGGTGGCAGGTTGGATGGCTGCTGTTCTGCACTTAGATGGTACTGGTTTAGTGGATGTATGGTAGATGATGATGTCTGAGCTTTTATCTCTCACCTCACTGATTATTTTGCAGTATGGACTCTCTAAATGATGTTTTGGCAGGAGAGGATTAATAAGAATCCTGGCTTTTGATCACGGGAGTGGGTTGCTCTATGAGCTGCTTCCTCACTCCTCCACAATCAGGACAGGACCCCTCATGTCCCCTCTCCACCTAGTACAAGGACCAAGACTGACTAACTTACCCTATATTTCCTCCTCATGGCAGGCAGTTGGACCAACCCGCTCTACAAATAAAGGTGGAACAATGTGGTAACAGCCAGCCATTAATAACCAATACCTCCCCTGCTGAATAAAAATTACATGGTACATTTTAAATACATAACAGCACATAGTATTGCACATAAAATATAGAAAATTCAGCAATAAAGGATACAATAGTACCCCCAGATCTGGGGTACTAGATGTGCATGGCTACAAGTTGCAATTTTGACCATGGCAAAGATTATTATTGCCCTTGCCTAGTCTTCTAAAGGCCATCTGCATATTTTAGTACCATTTTACAGTAAAGGTATCTAGGAATTTCAATTCCTTTGTAAAAACATTGCATTACTTGTATGCCAATAGTCTGTAGTTGCAACAGCTGCCTTCATAATTCATTTTTTTTTTTTTTACAGAAATAAAGCTAAAAAAGCAAAGCTATAATGCAGTAAGATACCACCTTTCTTACATTAGGACTCATCCATACAAGCATATTATGGCACTGTACAACTTTCGTCCCATAAAAAGGGACCCAAAGACTTGAACTGTGTGATGGTGGCTGCCGCTTCACTCCTAACAGTTGGTACGGCTGTTGCCTTGCTCACCCACTCCATGGTTACAGGAATCTGGAAGTCCTGTCCCATAGCCATCCCACTCTCCCTGCCCGGCAGGCCCAGCCGCCAGTGTACCGATGTTCTTCCTCCTCACAGTCTGAGGCCTGCTTCCTGTTGCCAATGCCTCTCACTGCCCACAGGGTGTGCTCTCTATTGCTTTTAAAGGATTAATGTGTGCACACCTTGTTCTTTCCCAGCCTATGTCTGCTCACCTTTGGATTTCAAGTCACCTTTCTCCATGAGAAGGTGCTTGAGCAATAGGTTCTGGTTTGCTAGTTTACTGTAAAGGTGTTAAGCTTGTTAATGGAAACACCACAGAAATGGTTCTGGAACAGCATGGGGAGGATGTCTGGATGCATCTTGGACTCCCAGGTCGCTGCTGGGAACGTTGTTGTCCGAGTAGCATGCCACTTTTACAGACTGAAAATGAAACGCACAAAACCAAAGATAAAATCAATTTTAGAAGAAAAATTGTTAGGAAATATTCTTTCCTGTATATTTACTTCTAAGTAAAGTGCAACTGCTGCCAAAAATTATAAGCAAGAGGTACTCCAATACAACCTGTATATCACATAAAGGAGGGCCTCATTCACATTGTGGTACAATTGTTCATGTAGTGGGACTCCTACACTCATAAAGCCTATGCACTAAGTGAAAGGACTGCCAAAAATTACAAGGAACCGGCACTCCAATACACCCTTTGTTACACATAAAGGAAGGAATCATACACAGCCTTAAAAAAATATGATTGATGGCCTGCTGGTGACCCTAACAAACATTTGAAGCAAGGGCCTGCTAATATGACCATCTAAAACATTATGAGCGAGGGCCTGCTGCCGCTTTGGTGACTCTAGATAACCTGGGGCTGATTGTACGTCCCCGTGACGGCAATGATCCATTCGGATGTCTGCCCTATCAACTTATGATGTTATTTTCTGCACCTACCAGGGTGACTACGGGTAAAGGGGAATGAGGGTTTGATTCCGGAGAGGGAGCCTGAGTAACGGCTACGGCTGCCACATCCAAGTAAGGCAGCATGCGTGCAAATTACCTATTAGGTATAATTAGGTGAGGGTCTGCAGGTGAGCTGACCGTCTAAAAGATTATAGGTGAGGGCCTGCTGGTGAGCTGACCCTCTAAAATATTGTAGGTGAGCACCTGCAAGTGAGCTGACCCTCTAAAACATTATATGTGACGGCCTACAGGTGAGCTGACCCTGCAAAAGATTATAGATGAGGGCCTACTGGCGAGCTGACCCTCTAAAAAATTAGATGTGTGGGCCTGTAGGTGAGCTGACCCTGTAAAAGATTTAAGGTGAGGGCCTGCTGGTGAGCAGACCCTCTAAAAATGCGAGGGCCTACAGGTGAGCTGTGGCTGCAAAACTTTATATGCGAGGGCCTGCAGGTGAGCTAACCCTGAAAAACATTATATGCGAGGGCCTATAGGTGAGCTGACCCTGTAAAAGATTACATGCATAGGCCTGCAAGTGAGCTGACCCTGTAAAAGATTGTAGGTGAGGGCCTGCTGGTGAGATGACCCTCTAAAAAAATGATATGCGAGGGCCTGCAGGTGAGCTGATCCTGTAAAACATCATATGCGAGGGCCTTCAGGTGAGCTGACCTTGTAAAACATTATATGCGAGGGCCTGTAGGTGAGCTGACCCTGTAAAACATTATATGTGTGGGCCTGTAGGTGAGCTGACCCTGTAAAAGATTTTAGGTGAGGGCCTGCTGGTGAGCAGACCCTATAAAAATGTGCGGGCCTGCAGGTGAGCTGTGGCTGCAAAACTTTATATGCGAGGGCCTGCAGGTGAGCTGACCCTGAAAAACATTATATGCGAGGGCCTATAGGTGAGCTCACCCTGTAAAAGATTATGTGCGTAGCCCTGCAGGTGAGCTAACCCTGTAAAAGATTGTAGGTGAGGGCCTGCTGGTGAGATGACCCTCTAATCTAAAAATTTATATGCGAGGGCCTGCAGGTGAGCTGATCCTGTAAAACATTATATGCGAGGGCCTGCAGGTGAGCTGACCCTGTATAATATTGTAGATGAGGGCCTGCAGGTGAGCTGTCCCTGTAAAAGATTGTAGGTGAGGGCCTGCTTGTGAGCTGACCCTTTAAAAGATTGTAAGTGAGGGCCTGCTGGTGAGCTGACCCTCTAAAAAATTATATGTCAGGGCCTACAGGTGAGCTGACCCTATAAAAGATTGTAGGTTAGGGCCTGCAGGTGAGCTGACTCTGTAAAAGATTGTAGGTGAGGGAATGCAGGTAAGCTTACCCTGTAAAAGATTGTAGGTGAGGGCCTGCTGGTGAGCTGACCCTGTAAAAGATTGTAGGTGAGGGCCTGCTGGTGAACTGACCCTCTAAAAAATTATATGCAAGGGGCCTGCTGGTGAGCTGATCCTAAAAAACATTATATGTGAGGGCATACTGATGAGCTGACCCTGTAAAACATTATATGCGTGGGGCTTCAGGTGAGCTGACCCTGTAAAAGATTGTAGGTGAGGGCCTGCCGGTGAGCTGACCCTCTAAAAAATTATATGGAAGGGCCTGCAGGTTAGCTTATCCTGAAAAACATTATATGCGAGGGCCTACAGGTGAGCTAATCCTGTAAAACATTATATGTGAGGGCCTGCAGGTGATATGACCCTGTAAAATATTGTAGGTGAGGGCCTGCTGATGAGCTGACCCTTTAAAAGACTGTAGGTGAGGGCCTGCAGGTGAGCGGACCCTCTAAAAAATTGTATACCAGGGTCTGCAGATGAGCTGACCTTGTAAAAGATTGTAGGTGAGGGCCTGCTGGTGAGCTGTCACTGTAAAAGATTGTAGGTGAGGGCCTGTAGGTGAGCTGACCCTGTAAAAGATTGTAGGTGAGGGCCTACAGGTGAGCTGACCCTGTAAAAGATTGTAGGTGAGGGGAGCTGACCCTCTAAAAAATGATATGCAAGGGCCTGCTGGTGAGATGACCCTCAAAAATATTATATGCGAGGCCATGCTGGTGAGCTGACCCTCAAAAAAATAATATGCGAGGGCCTGCCGGAGAGCTGACCCTGTAAAACATTATATGCTAGGGCGTATATACGAGGGCATTATATGCGACGAATAAGCATGTTGATATCATAGGGCAGGCCAGCACCTCCAAGGTGTAGAGCGCCAGTTCGTGCCATGTGTCCAGCTTGTACACCCAGTAGTTGTAAGGCACTGAGGGATCATTGAGAACGCTGACACGGTCTGCTGTGTACTCCTTCACGATCTTCCAAAATTTTTCCCTTCTTGTGACAGTAGGCCCTGCATCAGGGTGAGGGTGCTGGCGAGGTATCATGAAACTGTCTCAGGATTTGGAGAGTGTTCCCCTGCCCCTAATGGAACTGCTGTGTGTTCTCCTTGTCTCCCCTCCTCAGTTGCCCAAGGAAATACAAACTTTGCCGCCAGCGTTGTCAAATGGAAAATTTTGGAGCAATTTTTTAACAAGGACCTTCTGGTATTGCACCAGAGGAATGAGAGATGAGAAGTTCTCTTTGTAGCGGGGGTCGAGAAGGGTGAACAACCAGTAATCCGTGTTGTCTAAAATGCGTATAACATGCAGGTCGCTGGAAGGGCAGCCTAACATGAAGTTAGCCATGTGTGCCAGAGTACTAATAGGTAAGACTACGCTGTCGTCATCAGGAGGATCAATCTCAATCTCCTCATACTCTTCCTCCTCTTCTGCCTACCCACAGAGAAGAGATGGAATTAAACTTCCATGGGTACTACCCTCTGTAGCTGAGGCAACCGTCTCTTGCTCCTCCTCCTCATCTTCATCGTCTAATTTGAGCTGAGAAGACGAACTGAGGGTGGACTGGTTATCACCCTGTGTAATATCCTCACACATTACCATCTCTTCCACATGATAAGCGTTGTCCTTAATTGTGAGCAGCGAGTGTTTGAGTAAACACAGAAGTGGGATGGTTACGCTGATTATAGCATTATCACCGCTCACCATCTGTATTGATTTCTCAAATTTTCTTAAAACATCACAAAGGTCAGACATCCATGCCCACTCCTCTCTTGTGAAAAGCGGAAGCTGACTGGAAAGGCGACGACCATGTTGCAGCTGGTATTTCACTACTGCCCTCTACTGCTCACAAAGCCTGGCCAAAATGTGGAACGTGGAGTTTCAGCGCGTGCTCATGTCGCACAACAGCCTGTGAGCTGGCAATTTCCAGCGCTGCTGCAGACTGGCTGAAACTGTCGATGACTTGCAGAACTGTGAACACACGCGGCGCACCTTCACCAGTAGCTCATGCAAATTGGGGTAGGTTTTGAAAAACCTCTGAACCACTAAGTTTAAGATGTGGGCTAAGCATGAGATGTGTGTGAGCTTTCCATGCTCCAAAGAAGCCACCAAGTTACAGCCATTATCAGACACAACCATGCCTGGTTCTAGGTTGAGTGGCGAAAGCCACACAACAGTCTGGTCTCTTATCCCCTGCCACAGCTCTGCAGCGGTGTGCTGTTTATCCCCTAAGCATATCATCTTCAGCGCGGCCTGTTGCCGCTTCCCCACTGCAGTGCTACACTGCTTCCAGCTACTGACTGATGACTGACTGGTGCTGCACACGGATAATTCGGAGGAGAAGGCGGAGGAAGAGAAGTGGGGGTTGGAGCCACTAACGTAGGTGGTGACAGAAACTCTGGTGGAATTAGGGCCTGCAATCCTTGGCGTTGGTAGCACCTGTGCCATCCCAGAGTATGACTCGCTCCCGGCCTCCATAACATTCACCTAGTGTGCCATCATGGAAATGTAGCATCCCTGGCCGAATGCACTTGTCCATGTGTCCGTGGTTAAGTGGACCTTCCTAGTAACTGTGTTGGTCAGGGCACGTGTGATGTTAAGGGACACATGTTGGTGTAAAGCGGGCATGGCACACTTTGAAATATAGTGGCGGCTAGAGACTGGGTAACGCGGGACGGCCGCAGACATCAGGCTGCGGAAAGCCTCAGTGTCCACGAACCTAAATGGCAACATTTCCAAGGCCAGTAATGTTGAAAGCTGCGCATTAAGTGCTTTGGCCTGTGGGTGTGTGGCTGGGTATTTGCGCTTGCGTTCAAATGCCTGGGGTAAGGACATTTGTACGCTGCGCTGGGACACGGAAGTGGATGTATTCGCTGATGTTTCTTGCGAAGGCAGAAAAACAAGAAGACGGAGCTCATAGTACCAAAGAATAAAAGTATATTTTATTGAAACATGATAAAAAATACATGAATGAAGGGACTAATAAATGTGATGCCGTAAACAAAGTAAATAAGAGCATCACATTTATTAGTCCCTTCATTCATGTATTTTTTATGATGTTTCAATAAAATATACTTTTATTCTTTGGTACTATGAGCTCCGTTTTCTTGTTTTTCTGCCATTGTACTCGGGAGCTTGTACCGAGTTACCCTCCATGGGTGCCCTTTGTGGTTACATTGGGTAGACATTGTCCTTCCCTTCCCCTTGGGACACCCGGGGTCGTTTTTGTCTTTCTGTTTCAGGGCCGGAGGCATCCAGACCTGCGCCTTCAAAAGGCGATTGGCCAGCACGTAACACAGGGGAAGAGGAGGCAGTTGTGTGACACTGCATACACAGATTGTGGACCCAGGCGTTCGTCCCACTTATTGCGGTGGTTGGATGCCAAGTGTGCGGATCATGCTGGTGGTGGTGAGGTTGCTAGTGTTCACGCCCTGGCTCATTTTGGTACGGCACAGGTTGCAAACTACTATTCTTTTGTCATCCGCACTTTCCTCAAAAAAGCACGATACTGCAGAACACCTACCGCTTGGCAAGGGAGATTTCCGCAAGGGGGTGCTCCATGGAACAGTTTTGGGCCTGTTTGGTGTGGCCCACCTTCTTCCTTTTGCCACTCCACTGCCTCTTCCAGCCTGTTGCGGTGCAGCAGATCCCTCCCCCTCTGTACTGCTGTCCTCGCTCGGCTTTCCACCTTCCTAGCTTGGGTCAGTGACCTCATCGTTAACCACCTCCTCTTCCACTTCCTCACTCTGCTCATCATCCTGACTTGTTGACCTAACCACTACCTCAGTGATTGACAAATGTTCCTCATCCTCTTCAACAACCTCTCAAAACAGTAATTGCCGTTGAGTTATTGGCAACTGTGTCTCCTCATCATCCACCTCATTAAACAATAATTCCCCACCGTCATCTTCTTGTAATTGTGGATGCTCAAGAGTTTGGGAATAAGGGCACAAGATCTGTCCCTCTTCAAGCGTGCTTGGCGAGAGGGCCAAATCAAGGAATGGCGCTGAAAAGAGCTCCTCGGAATATCTGTGTGTGCGATCACTTGTTTGTCCAGACTCTCCATGGTGGGAGGAAGGAGGATCACGGTGAGGATTGGGTTGATCAGACTCTTGGCTACTGAGACTGGAGTTGGTGGAAGACAGGGTTGTGCTTAACCGACTGGAAGCATAATCTCCTGCAATCCAACCGACCACCTGGTCGCACTGGTCTGACTTCAAGAGTGGTGTCCTGCGCCGCCCTGAAAACTGGGACATGAAGCTAGGTATCGTGGATGATTGTTTTTCTTCAGCTCTGGCAGCAGGCACAGTTTCACCGCACCCAGGGCCACGGCCTCTGCGTGCACAATCAGCATCACGGCCTCTGCCCCGTCCCTTACTGCTCTCCTTTTTTATATTAAATGTTATATATGCTTGAAAGTCTGTCACACGTACAGTAGTTTAGGATTTGGAAGTGTACGCGCAAACAAATTTAAAAAGGTATTTGGGATGTGGAAACCTTACACAGGACATATCCCGCAGGTAATGTCAATGCTGTCACCAGCGGAAAAAGGACACTGTATGTCACTGTCACAGATAATTATTTCAGTGCACACGTTACACTGCAGATGTGGCACTGGTTATGTCAGTGTCAGAAGCGGACACCGTCTATTGAAAAAGTACACTGTATGTTACAGATATTTTTTGGATGCGGACACTTTACACAGGAGATGTGACGCAGCTAATATCACTGTCTGCAGCGGACACTGTCTACGGAAAAAGGACACTGCATGTCACAGATACATTTTTTTCAGTGCACACATTACACTGCAGATGTGGCGCGGCTAATGTCACTGTCCACAGCGGACACCGTCTACGTAGAAAGTACACTGGATGATGCACGGCTTGACTGCATGTATACATTTTCAATGAGAAGATTGGAGAAAGTTATTACAAGATACCTCTAGTGGTGGCTTAACTCCCTGGAGAACAAATGGACTGAACTCCAATGTGCATGGTCGTTAGTTCCCCAACGTAATCTGTTGTGGAAGAGTCAGCAACTCAATGAAGGATTTTCAGCTGGTCCCACTGAAATAATGGCATGTTCGGCCAACAATAGCTTAAGGTGTATGTGTCAATTTCCATTGATCTACCATTGTGCTTCATATCAAACCTCCAGCAGGGTAACTCATTTTGAAAGCAGAAAAACATTGGAATAATTAAATTTTACTTGGCTGTTGTGTATGTTATAAAGAAAGCCATTCTAGAAAACATGTTCTTGGTTGAACCAAGGCAATGAATTGCTTTATTGATGTTGTAGTGCAGAAAGCCTATTCTTTGTTGCATACAGTCACACACACATAATACTTCATTTCCATAGGATCACCAGTAATGTCAATGATGTAGCTGTAACCTAGTATATTTCGCCAAAAAGAAAACTCTAATCTCACACATCCCTGCAATCAGGTTTGTAACACAACCCAAACCAGGCTTTCATTTGGAAATGTCACTTGCCCTTATCCCTGTTTTGTTAGATGCCATTTCTATGTGCTTTCTGGACATTTTCATGTTTTTTCTTGGAATTATGGGTTTTGCGCTGGCCTTAACATTTATACAGTTGCACTTTAAATCAAGTCTGTGTGTCTTTGATGGTCAGGTTTACTGAGTGCAGGCTAACCAAAAAATGTGTCAGACATAAAAATTCATTTGTGCGACTTTATCCACAGGTGAAAGGAGTAAATATTTAAGAAATACAACACTAAGTAAATAATACCTTTGTTCCCATGAAAATAGCTCTGAAGAATTTCAGAAAAGCTAAAGAACAATCTTGAATATCTCCATATGGTTTGAGGAATTAGCTGTCACAGCACTGCTTTAACCAATAAATGGAATATGCAAACTGTAGACTGACAAATTGGAGGTTAACGGAAGCTCAGCTCCCCAGAACAAAATGGAGAAACGTGTTCCTGACTTCTTTTCATACAGGAGGACAAACAGGACATTGTTCTTCTGCATGTTGTTTTTCCCTAGACGCTTTAAGTTACTGTAGGTGTAAAAGCACTGAGATTCAGCTTGTCATATAGAAGTTCCCTACCCACTTAATTGTTTTGTGCTGCACAGATGTATATATATATATATATATATATATATACACACACACACACACACACACTGTATACAGTATACTGTACCTACTTATCTATCTTCTGATGTCCATGTGTTACTATGTTAATGCATTATACATACGGAGATGTATTAGGAAGGTTGCTTTGTTGTGTATACCCTACTTATGTTATGATATCAGGTATGCATAAAGAATGAGTACAATGGATGGCACTGCCCAGCAAATTACATGGAACCATACTAAGAACTGGGGTATTCAGTAGATAAGCCATAAGGAATGCACGATGAAGACCTTAATTTGGGGTCAAATGTATGGAAATAAGGACGAAATTTGGTTGACACAGGTAAATACTACTCACTGTTTGCCTGGCACATGCTCCAAAAAAGCAGAAGCCCATTAGACTGAATGATGTCTGAGCTGTGACATATAAGCTTCTCTACAGTTGTATCTAGTGATGAGCAAAGTTTACAGAAATTCAATTTGGCTGCTTCGCCGTGACAAATTACTTAGTCACGAAGCGCATTTCTTTGTAAGTAGAGGGTGCAATGACAGGAGACATCGATTGTGCCGCCCCCCCCCCGTCATTGAACCCCTCAGATGCCGCATTCATCACTGATCGCGGCATCTGAGATGAAAAATTAGGGCTTTCAGGGGTTAATCGTTAAAAAAAAAAAAAATATTCACCTTATCCATTTGAGCGTGAAGAGGCCACCGCGGCCATCTTGATTGAAGATCCCGCACAGTGCGTTATGATATTATCACGCTGGGCACACAAGGTTTCACACGGGATCTTCAATCAAGATGGCCACGGCAGCGTCTTCGGGCTCAAATGAATGAGGTGAGTATGATTTTTTACCACCATTTCAGGGACAATTGATTATTTACCTTAAAGCACGAGGAAATGAAGCTTTGCGGCAAATCAAATTTTCCCTCAAATTTGGATCGAAGTCCAGTTTGGATACTTTGATTCACTTAACCCTAGTTGTATTTATAAGTTGTATCTCTACTTCGCATGCTACAGGCGGGGTCGTGCTTGTCTTTCCTTTTTTTTCTGATTAACAATGAATAAACTATAAGTTCGGCAAAACTAAAACCTTTTCACCCATAAATGACACACTTCTGAAATCATGTCTGCCACTGCTTTCTGCTGTATAAATGGCTGACAGAGTAAATTTTAGATTAGGTTCAACCTATTGTTTCTAAATGGGTTTCCAGGCTGCTGATATTGATGACCTATCATAGGATCTGACACCCTGCACGCGCCAACGATTAGCCATTCCCTGCAGCCTCTGGAACTAGCTCGCCAATAGAACAGGAAGCACAGCTCCGTTCAAACTGCTCCATTTTGAATGGAGCTGTGCTTCCTGTTCCATTGAAAGTGCTAACTCCCACATCAGAGGCTGCAGGCGTTTCTGGCCTCCACTGATTGGATACTGATGACCTACCCTGTGGATAGGTCATTAATTTCATGAGTCTGGAAAATCCCTTTAAGTTTTTACCAATCTTGGATTCAGTCATACTTACTGAATATAAAAATGTACCACGGCTTTATAAACACTGGGGTTTTCCTTTTAGTTATTATATTCTGTTAAAAAAGTAACATTATCGTTGATTGGTCTTTATTAGCTTATGGGATTTAATATTGTATTAATCAACATAAACAGCATCAGTTTTTTTCTTTTTAATTAAAAAACTTGGACCACCCATTCTGAGATCTATTCTGCTCAAGTGAACAGCTGATTGACACAGGTCTGGCTTGTTAAGCCTCATGGTGATCAGCTGTTCTTTACAGGGGAATCTATTAGTTTTTGGTCATTTTTAGAGGTGGGACGATGAATCCATGGAATCCACGAATCCCTCGAATCTTGTTGGATTTGTGGACTCAAATCCCGACCTCATTTACTAAATTTGAATCCGACGAATCCATGACAGCGGGGACCGGTGCAGTCCCTGTATTCTAATGCACCGGCCCCGCTCACTGTAGTATAATCTTATGATCTAACCTGCATTTTTAAGATACAATAATCCATCTGTATTACTTACATTACAACATTAAGTTCCGTAGCAGAGAGGAGGGAGGAGGAAGGAGGCAAGTCGGGAGGACGGGCGGGCGCGTGGCGTAGTGAGTGACGCGCTGCCTGCCCGTACTCCCGGCCTGCCTCCTCCCTCCTCCTTTCCTGTCCCTGCTGTCATTCCTAATCCAGATGCCAGCCCCTGTATTGGGGGTCATTCACACTGCAGGGACACTGTTATGGGGGGATCCGTGGATGGCACATAGCATAAGATGCTATATATGTGTCATCCACAGATCCCCCCATCACAGTGCCACCCAGAGATCCCCATAACAGTGCCATCCATAGATCCCCATAACAGTGCCATCCACAGATCCCCCATAACAGTGCCATCCACAGATCCCCAATAACAGTGCCATCCACAGATCCCCCATAACAGTGCCATCCACAGATCCCCCATAACAGTGCCATCCACAGATCCCCCATAACAGTGCCATCCACAGATCCCCCATAACAGTGCCATCCACAGCTCCCCCATAACAGTGCCATCCAGAGATCCCCATAACAGTGCCATTCACAGATCCCCCTCAACAGTGCCATCCACAGATCCCCCATAACAGTGCCATCAACAGATCCCCCATAACAGTGCCATCCACAGATCCCCCATAACAGTGCCATCCACAGATCCCCCATAACAGTGCCATCCACAGATCCCCCATAACAGTGCCATCCACAGATCCCCCATAACAGTGCCACCCACAGATCCCCCATAACAGTGCCATCCACAGATCCCCCCATAACAGTGCCATCACCAGATCCCCCCATAACAGTGTCATCCACAGATCCCCCATAACAGTGCCATCCACAGATCCCCCATAACAGTGCCATCCACAGATCCCCCCATAACAGTGCCATCCACAGATCCCTCCCATAACAGTGCCATCCAGAGATCCCCATAACAGTGCCATTCACAGATCCCCCTCAACAGTGCCATCCACAGATCCCCCCATAACAGTGCCATCCAGAGATCCCCCATAACAGTGTCACCCAGAGATCCCCCTCAACAGTGCCATCCACAGATCCCCCCATAATAGTGCCATCCAGAGATCACCCATAACAGTGTCATCCAGAGATCCCCCATAACAGTGCTATCCAGATATCCCCCATAACAATGCCATCCACAGATCCCCCATAACAGTGCCATCCACAGATCCCCCATTACAGTGCCACCCACAGATCCCCCCATAACAGTGCCATCCACAGATCCCCCCATAACAGTGCCATCCACAGATCCCCCCCATAGCAGTGTCATCCACAGATCCCCCATAGGTGTTTGGACCACTTTGCTTCTTACACCGTTTACACAATTCTTATGTACAGGATTCATAGGATTCGAGATTCAAAAGATTCAATAGATTCGAGAACCTTTTCGGATTCGGTCACTAGATCCACTCCTCAGACACAGGAAGAGATTTACCCATCCCCATACACCAGTTTTCCCTGTGTTTGCAGCTTTTTAAATGCCACTGTGACTAAATTTAGTGTTATTTCTACGCCACCTCCCCACTTTCTGAGAAGGGAGCGTGGTGGGGATGGCAGGCAGGGTGTCCAGCACATTTAACTTCTTTTATACCAATTTTATAATGTATGAGAAGACTGAAATCTACTGCAGCTCGGAGCTGCTTTAGATTTAAAGGGGTTGTCTCTCTACAGCAAATTGCATTTATCATTTAGAGAAAGTTAATACAAGGCACTTACTAATGTAATGTGAGTGTCCATATTGCCTTCTTCTCTGGCTTGGTTCATTTTTCCATCACATTTTACACTGCTTGTTTCCATGGTCACGACCACCCTGCAATACATCAGTGGTGGTCGTACTTGCACACTGTAGGAAAAAGCACCAACCTCTCTAGTGGCCAGAACCGTAGGAGTGCACATAGGCTGGTGCTTTTTCTTATAGTGTGCAAGCATGACCACCGCTGATGGATTGCAGTGTGGTCGCAACCATGGAAACGAGCAGTATATAATGTGATGGAAAACTGAGTCCAGCCTGCAGAGTAGACAATATGGATAATAACGATATATTAGTAAGTGCCTTGTATTAACTTTCTGTCACTACCAGAGCTTTGAGTCGTTCTCACAGCTCTGTTTCTCCACCCCTGTGATGATGTCACTACTAGAGCTTGGAGGAGTTTCCTCTGCCCTGTTTCTCCGCCCCTGTGATGAGGTCTTTTCCTCCCAGCTGTCCCTCCTGTGTTTGATTTTGTTGCCTTTAAATCACCCCTCCTCCTTTGTAGAGGTGCGGATTATACTTTTCATTTGAGCTGTATCTCTCGCTTGAGTATCTTCACTTGTGTGATATCTTTTCACTGGATCTGTGTTCGGCTGAAGCAAGTACTTTGGATATTGTCTGCTGACTTTGGATCTGTTTTTACTGCAGCTGCAGTACCTCCAGTTAAGTGTACATTCATTTGTGATTTTCTGTTTGCTGGATCCCAGGTGACCCTGACTCCCTCTGTGTCTAGTGTAGGGAGCCGGTGGTCGTGTCCCCTCACTATTGTAGGGTGTTCAGGTGTTATATAGTCGAGGTACGAGGATATGCGATCATCCCCCATTGGGGTGTTCGCATAGGCTGAGCAGCTTAGGGAGAGCTTTTAGGGTCTGACAGGGGTCACCCTTTATCCTCTCTAGTTTGGGTCCGGTCAGTTGCTTTTCACTGTGTAGGCTCTTGTTGCTCACTTACAGCCGTGACATTATAATCCGCCAAACCGTCCTTTTTTTACATGGATCCGCTTTCTGACCTGGTTGACCGCATGCAGGGTCTTTCTTTGGAGGTAGCGGATCTCCGTCAATCTATGACTCAGCTTCAAGCATTGGGCTCTGCTCCGGCCCATGGAGTCTGTTGCGAGCCAAAGGTCTCACTTCCGGAAACGTTCTCCGGGGGCAGTGAGAATTTTGTTCGTTTCAGAGAGGCATGCAAACTCCATTTTTGCTTGTGTCCCCATTCTTCTGGTAATGAGGAACA